>NW_028270187.1:851615-1151615 GCF_037043375.1 Chiloscyllium plagiosum | reverse complement strand
CCTTCAGTCTCTCTGAGACAATATTCACATCCATACAGTCACAGGCCAGTAATATCACCAAGTGGAAGTGTGGAAGGATAGAATTTCTCCTCTCAGCCTTTCTCCGGTGTCCCGGGAGTTAGTTGTAGTTTTGTTTTGTCCTCAGAGATTGTTAAACTCTCATCAGCTCTCCTGGTTACACCCTGAAATATTTCCAGGCGGTTTGTCAAGCTGAGAACATGGAAGAGTAATCACAGGAACAGGCCCTTCAAATCCATGCTGACTCCATCAGAACCTGACTATTGTTTTCTCAAATTCTCAGCCTTCAGTCCTATCCATTGCCTCAACTCAATTTCCCAAATAATGCTGATTTGGTTCATTATCTCAATCTCACTAAACTCTGTGTTCCCCAAAATTCCCGCTGTGTTAATCATATCCCCTTTTGTGAACACAGAACAAGAGAAGATATTCAGTTGGAAAACCATTTTTGGTCCCCATTGTGGCCTCCCCCCATTTTAATTCTAAGTGAACTACGTTTGTCTTCACCAACCCGTGTATTTTCCTTTCTCTCTTTACATCCCTATCATAACTTTCACTTTTTAATGGTCTCTACAACCTTACTCTTTTACTCCTTTGCTCTTCAGTAATCAATGCCTTTTTATCATTCTTTGTTGAATGTTAAGCTGTTCCCAGGCCTCACGTCTGTCGGGGTTATTTCCTTCACAATTTGGAGGCCTTTTCTTTGAATCAAAACTACCTCAAATGGCCCTTGTAATCTATAGGTTTGTAATTTGTAAACACCTTCAAACTCATGACGACTTCTGTCTAAAAAAGGATAAGGGAGGCTGATGTCGGGGAACACCACCTTCATATCAGACAAGTTCACCTCCAAGGCACTCACCATCCTGACTTGGAAATGTATTCCTTCTCCTTTACTGTCACTGGATCAAGAGCCTGGCACTCCCGGCTAGGTGGGGGTCTATCGTTACGGGACTCCCTTCCCCACTTAGTTTCTGCCTGTGGCATGCCACACGCCTCCTCCACCACCAAACCCTCACCAGCCGATGCCTGGAGGAAGAAGGCCTCATCTTCACCTTGATAGCCTCCAACCACGCGGGATTAAAGTGGATTTCACCATTTTCCTCATTTCCCCTCACCCCCAACTCATTCCAGGTCCAACCTTCCAACTAGGCACCGCCCTTTTGATCTGTCCTACCTGTCCATCCTCTTTCCCACCTACCCATTCCACCCTCCTCACCTTCACCCCAACTTCATCTACCTATCACATTCTCGGGTACCTTCCCCCCCAACCCCACCTGCCTCCCAATTATCTCTCCCCCTCCTCGGACCACCCCCTCATTCCTGATGAAGAGCTTCTGCTCAAAACATTGATTCTCCTGCTCCTTAGATGCTGCCTGAATGGCTGTGTTTGACAGTTCCACACTCTCTGACACTAAAGTCAGTCAACTGCTATAAACTGGTATTTGCATCCAGTCGCAGACTTGATATTACACACCTCTAGTCCAGGTAGGGCTTTAGCCCGGCCTCCTGACCAGAGATTCAGAAACTACAACTGCGACACCAGACACCCTGCAACATTGGTGCTGGGTCCACTGCTTTTCATTATTTCTATAAATCATTTGGATGTGAACACAGAAGATATAGATAGTTAGTTTGCAGATGACATCAAAATTGGAGTGGTCGTGGACAACGAAGAAGGTTACCTCAGAGTACAATGGGATCTTGTCCAGATGGGCCAATGGGCTGAGGACTGGCAGATGGAGTTGAATTTAGATGAATGTGAAATGCTACATTTGGAATGGCGTATCAGGACAGGACCTATACACGTAATGGCATGGTCCTTGGGAGCGTTGCTGAGCAAAGAGACCTTGGAGTGCAGGTTCATAGTTTCTTGAAAGTCGAGTTGCAGGTAGATAGAACAGTGAATGAGGCATTTCGTACGCTTTGCTTTGTTGGTAAAGGCTTTGATTTGCAGAAGTTGGGAATTCATGCAGTGGCTGTAAGGGACATTGGTTAGGTCACTTTGGGAATAGTGTGTGCATTTCCGGTCTCCCTCCTGTCACAGGATGTTGTGAAACTTGAAAGGGTTCAGAAAAGACTTGCAAGGATGTTGCCATGGTTAGAGGAGTGGAGCTACAGGGAGAGGCTGGAATTGTTTTCCCTGGAGTGTTGGAGGACCGTATCGAGCTTTTATAAAATTATGAGGGCATGGATATAATAAACAGACAATGTCTTTTTCCCTGGGGTGGGGGAGTCCAGAACCAGAGTACAAAGATTTATGGTGAGAGGGGTAAAGTTTAAAGGGGACCTAAGGGGTAGTCTTTTTTACGCAGAGGGTGGTTGCATGTAAGGAATGAGCTGCCAGAGGATGTGGTGGAGGCTGGTACGTTTACAACAGTTAAAAGGCATCAGGATGGCTGTATGAATAGGAAGGGTTTATAGGGTAATGGGGAAAGTGCTGGCAAATGGGACTGCATTAGGTGATGATATCTGCTCGGCACGGCCGAGTTGGCCCGAAGGGTCTGTTTCCGTGCTGTACATCTCTCTGACTCTTTTAGCTGCATTTGTGAATATCTCCCATTTATTCTAACTCTCTGCATGACACTTTCGACAAAGCGTTAATACTCATGGGAAGAAGTTCGGCAGGAATTTAATACGCAGACATGATGTTATCCAATGGTAGCCCACATTAGATGGGTCGAATGGCCGTCAGCTTGTCCGCTCCCTGATCGGATTGCAATGAAGCCGCGGGGGGGGGGGGAGGAGTTATGAACATGACGGGGAAGGAGCTCCATTGGAGCCTCATAAAGGGACAATGTCCCACCTTGAAACGTTCTCTGCCCTTTCCCCCACAGCCACAGGAACTGGGAGAAAAGGGAATTGGGGAAATGACCAATTGATGTTTGTTTCTGGGATCCAGGAGCGGGGGAGAGCGGCGCATGCGCGAGGCTGCACTGCTCCCAAAGCCGATTGTTCCTGCGGAGAGGAGCGCATGCGTGAGGCCCTGCCCCCGCGCGGCCATTGAGGAGCATTTACTCAGTGAGTGGAAGCGGTTTGTTTGAAACAGACCGCAATGGAGAGCTCCGAGCCCAGGGAAGGGAGGGAACAGCAGGGGCTCCTTCCAGCAGCACATCGGGATGGGAGCCTGGGACACACAGGGGGCTCCCACCCCCGGATTGATTCGGGGGGAGGGAGGGAGGGGAGAACCGGGAGCTGGTTGGGAGATGCCGAGCGGAGCAGGAACTGGGCCCGGAACTTGGAGTGAGCGGGCTGGGGGGGAAGGGGGAGGCCTTTCTCGGGCTGTGTGTGTGTGTGTGTGTGGGGGGGCTGCTGGGGGAGACAGAGCGGGAAGGAGCTGCTGTGGGACATTCCTGTGGTTTGCAATCCTCTGAACACTGATGGCAATTCATTGTTTGGCTCCTGTTTCAGGCTGTCTGTTGATATTGGGCAGTGAATAATGGATGCACAGACTATAATTGTGTGACAATCCCAGAAAGGACACGTACTAGACTCAACAGATTCAAAGTTTCGAGTGAAACATTAGAAATAGCGCCTTTACTTCCCTTCAAGTAATGTATTGGCAACTTGATATTGATGTATATCACCATTGCAGCTGCATCAGGAATTCCCAGTCATGGAGGTGTACTGATGTTAGTTTCTGGATCTCACCCAATCGTTAACAAATGGAAATAAAAGAAAAGGAGATGAGGGGCAGCTCAAGGTGAAAGTGGAATCAAAATCTGGTTCTGTTCGAATTGCTGAGTTTCAAAAATCCCTAATGATTATTAACTGAATGCCACACTGAACAGTTTGATCTTGCCTAACTTGTCTTAATGTTGGTTTACAGCTGAAAAATCTTCTGTCTCTCTCCAAGCAAATATTCCAAGGACCAAGGCACCTAATATTTCCTCAGTACAAAGCTAAGTGTGATCAGCTGCTTCCAACAAACACCAGGTATGTTACTGCTGTCAGAGTGGAGAATTTCCTTTCCACAGTCTCAGGTCAGATTGAAACTGACTTAGATTGAGTTCAGTTTCCAGAGACTTATCCAAACAAATAGTCAGACACAACCGTGGAAAGACAAGTTTCTTTTTTCTCTCCATTCTCCATAGATGTCTTCCCACTTCCAATTAATATCATTCATAATGCATTAACATTCACACCATGTTTGAAGTGTTATAGGCTGACTCCTTGTCTAAAGTACATAATTGGGGAGTAAATGAAGATTGTATTTAATAAGGGCATTTTAAATTTCACAAACCAGAAAGATAATGACATTACACTGTTACATCATTTCAACAGCCAAATATGACAATTAATGAATCATTACTGAGCACATACACATACACAAAGGAACTGACTGATTCAGATTGAGTTCCAGAGACACTCAACATATCAAAACACAGGGTACAAAGACTAATAACAATGTACATACATGTACATTGCAGGAAACAGACGTGAATGCAGACAAAATGTTTAACAAAAACAAGCACCTAATCCCATTCAGCCAGCATTCCATTTCAATAAGTGTGTCATGGCAGCAGAGGAGCTGCCAACCCCTCCTTTATCTCAACAGAATTCTAACCTTGTTCAGCTTGCAGGCAGAGAAATCATGTTTTCCCTCTACCCAGCAATAAGTTCATTTTTAAAAAAACTTTGTGTAACTTTGTTCCCAAATTCACTTCAACCTTGTACAAAGAGTCCCACTTGTCCCACCCAATGAAATATTACAAAAAAGGAAGAAAATAGAATGTCATTTCCTCAAACTAACCATACAATCAAATAATCACCTTTTATTCTGATGAAGAAAGATCAATTAGCCAAATCTTGTAATTTGTAAATTCTCTTTACACAGAACATTGAATATTACAGCCCATTACAGGCCCTTCACCCTTGATGTTGCACTGACCTGTGAAACCCCTTAGCGTTCATTAGCAGAGGGATTGAATTCAAGAGTCGTGAAGTGATGTTGCAACTGTACAGGACTTTGGTTAGGCCACATTTGGAGTACTGTGTGCAGTTCTGGTCGCCTCACTTTAGGAACGATGTGGACGCTTTGGAGAAGGGGCAGAGAAGATTTACCAGAATGTTGCCTGGAATGGAGAATAGGTCAAACGAGGATAGGTTGAGAGTGCTAGGCCTTTTCTCGTTGGAACGGCGAAGGATGAGGGGTGACTTGATAGAGGTTTATAAGATGATCAGACGAATAGGTAGAGTAGACAGTCAGAAACTTTTTCCCCGGGTGCAACAGAGTGTTACAAGGGGACATAAATTTAAGGTGAAGGGTGGAAGGTATAGGGGAGATGTCAGGGGTGGGTTCTTTACCCAGAGAGTGGTGGGGGCATGGAATGCGCTGCCTGTGGGAGTGGTAGAGTCAGAATCTTTGGTGACCTTTAAGCGGCAATTGGATTGGTACATGGATGGGTGCTTAAGCTACGACAAATGTTCGGCACAACATCGTGGGCCGAAGGGCCTGTACTGTGCTGTATTGTTCTATGTTCTATGTTCTATAAACCAACCTGACGCCCATCTAACCGACACTATTCCATTATCATCCATATATTTATCCAATGACCAGTTAAATGCCTTCACAGTTGGCAAGTTGACTACTGTTGCAGGGAGGTCATTCCATGCTCTTACTACTCTCTGAGTAAAGAACCTACCTCTGACATCTGTCCTATATCTATCACCCCTCAATTTCAAGCTAATTAAATTCACATCCACACATATCCCCTCGTGCGAGCCATCACCATCCGAGGAAAATGGTTCTCACTGTCCACCCTAACAAATGCTCTGATCATCTTGTCTATCTCTCTTAAGTCACCTCTTAACGTTCTTCTCTCTAATGAGAAGAGCTTCATGTCCCTCAGCCTTTCCTCATAGGGCTTTGCCTTCATATGAAGGCAACGTCCTGGTGAATCTCCCCGGTGCACTTTGCAATGTTTCCACATCCTTCGTACAATGTGGTTACCACAAATGTAGGCGATACTCCAAGTGTGGCCATACCAGAGTTTTGTACAGCAGCTAAATTTACCTGGATGGTTTAAATATTCCCCACTGTATGACAGAAAGCACAAGTCCTTTTGCTATTGACATTCCCACCAAAAGAGCATCATAAGAGTACTGCTAATGACTTGCACCGTCACACTACTGAACAGAATTTCCTTTCCACAGTCTCAGATCAGATTGAAACAGACTTAGATTGAGCTTAGTTTCCAGAGACTTATCCAAACAAACAGTCAGACACAACCGTGGAAAGACTAGTTTCTTTTTTCTCTCCATTTCCCATAGATTCAGAATAGAACAATGAAATGAACTAGCCAGTTCTTTTTCCTGTAGAAGGAAAGCTTTGGTCAGTCAGCTGCAATACAGTTTATTTGTTTGTTGCCCTTTCCCTCACACATTAACAACAGAATGTAACACCTATCCATTTCTCAGCATTATTCACAAAAGTATGTAACTATTCTCTGAGAAAAGCTGATGGCATCCTGAAGAACAGCCCCTGATATCATTCCTCCCAGTTAGACTGTGCACTGAAAGAGTGAGAAAACTCTTCACTTTTCCATGACACAATCCATTACACAAAACAAATGAACTGAGCAGAACTGACAGGCATAGATTGGTAACTAAATTCACAGATTCACAAAGCAGAAGCTGGCATGTGCAGATTGATGACTATACTTATAAATTCACAGGGCAGAAGCGTACAAACGAAGATCGATAACTGTAGTTTCATGCTCACATTGCAGAAACATGTATATGTAGATAGCTAACTACAGTTTCTAACACAGTACAAACTGAAAAGGAGAAAGTGGTAACTATATTTACATACTTACATAACAGAAATGGCAGGGACAAATTACTAAACACATTCACATACTTACAACACAGAAGCGAATAGAGAAAGATTGATAAATGCATTCACACATTCACATAGTGGATACTGACAGTTACAGATTAATAACTGTAACTGCACATTCACATACACAGAGCTGAAACTGACAGGAACAGATTGGTAAATATACTCAGACATTCACATGGTAATTACTGACAGAGAAAGTTTGATAACAAGTGTATCATGTCGACACAGCAGAACCTGACAGGAACAGATTAATAACCATAATACTCCTAGTGTCACATTGCATCAATAACTCATCTCACATTTTCACCGAGCATCGATAACTATACTCAGATTGACAAGCAAAAACTGACAGGTATAGAATGACAACTATCCTCTCACATTTGCTGTTAGAAACTGAAGATAACTATGCTCATATTCACATGGCAGAAACAGTTACAACTTGATAACTACAGTCACCCATTCACATTGCAGTAACTGACAGGGACAGATTGATGATGACACCCACAGATTGATATGACAGAATCCGACACAGGTACAGATCAATAAGTAAAATCACATATGGATGTAGCACAAACTGACAGGTAGAGACTGATAATGGCAGTGTAATTCATATTGCAGACACTATGATTGATAACTACACCCACATATTCACATAGAAACTGACAAGTACAGGTTTGATATCCACAGTCACACATTCATATTGCAGTGCTGAAAATGTGTTGCTGGAAAAGCGCTGCAGGTCAGGCAGCATCCAGGGAACAGGAGAATCGATGTTTTGGGCATAAGCCCTTCTTCAGGAAGGCTTATGCCCGAAACGTCAATTCTCCTGTTCCCTGGAGGCTGCCTGACCTGCTGCGCTTTTCCAGCAACACATTTTCAGCTCTGATCTCCAGCATCTGCAGACCTCACTTTCTCCCCATTCATATTGCAGTAACTGACAGGGATCCTCCCTATGAAATATTACAAAAAAGAAAGAAAACTGAATGTCATTTTTTGAAATTATCAACATAAGGTTTCCACTACATCCTGAGATATACTTGATGATGTTCCAGAGATTTAGTCACCTTTATGTTTTTTTTAAACACCTCTAGGACCTTCTTTTCTGTCATGCATACTGTTTTCAAGACATCAATATTTTTTCCCACGAGTTCCCTACCCTCCACCATTACAGAATGATAACTAAGTTCATATATACAAATAGGAGAAATACACACATTCACAAACCCAAAACTGACAAGTTCAGATTAATAACTACACTCTCAGATTTACAGAGCAGAAACTGACGGGCACAGCACGATACCTGCTTTGATGTATTCACAGAGTAGAGTCTGATAGGTACATATGCATGACACAACTCACGCATTCACCTTGTGGAAACTGACAGGTATAGATTAATCACTACACAAAGCAGAAACTACACAGGTAAAATTTGATAACTACGTTCGCATAGGAGAAACCGACCGGTACAGATCCACTCTCACATATTGATATAGCAAACAGAGATTAATTGGCACAGATTAATAACTGCAGTCATGCATTAGTTGGGAAAACACACACATATTTGCATTGTGAAAACTGACGTGTCCATGTTGATAACTATATTTGGATGCTCACAGCAAAGACAGATTGATAACTGCACTATATTCACAAAGCAGAGTCTGACAGGAAGAAATTAATAATTTTATTTTGATTTGGACATAGCTGAAACTGACAGCTTTATAAATTGATAACCTCATTCACATATTCACAAGAGAGATACTGACAAGGAATGATTGATAAATACACTCATATATTCACCAAGCAGAAACTGACTGGTAAGTGACTGATAGCAATACTCAATCTCATAGCTGAAACTGCCAGATAGTGCACATATCAACCAATATCATTCACATAGCAAACACTCACATGGACAGATGTATTACTTTCTCAGATATACAGAAGAGACAATGACAGGGACAGATTGGTAATTACACTCCTCTTGTCAATAACAGAAAATCACAGGAACAAATCAATAATAACACTCCCACTTTCACGTAACATAATCTCACAGATACAGTTTGTTAGCTACACTCAATTTCACAGCAGAATCTGAGAGGTGCAGGTTGGTAACTGCCTCACATATTGACTTGGTAGAAACTGGTAGAGGTGGATTCAAACATGCTCACAAATTCACATTGAAGAAACTGACTGGTATATGCAGAGAAGATCTTCTGGCAAGTACAATTTGATAAAGACACTCAACTTTTAATAGAATCTCACATGTATCTGACAGGTACAGAGTGATAAATGTATTTACACATTCTCAAAGCCAAACACTGACAGTTACGGATTGATAACAACACCCTCTCTCATGTAGCAGAAACTGGCAGGGAAATTTGATAACCATACACTCACTTATTCACTTTGCAGAGACTGACAGGAATATTTGTTTTTGATATTCTCATATTTACTCAGCAGAATTGGTCGAGAATAGACTGACAATTACACACATACATATTCAGCAAGAAAAACTGACAGGTATCGATTGGTAACTCCATTTATAGATTCACACAAAGTCTGACGGGGCAGATCAAATGGAAAGAAGGGCTTTCTTGAAGAAGGGCTTATGCCCGAAACGCCGATTCTCCTGTTTCCTGGATGCTGCCTGACCTGCTGCGCTTTTCCAGCAACACATTTTCAGCTCTGATCTCCAGCATCTGCAGACCTCACTTTCTCCTCAAAGATCAAACCTAAACTCAGATAAACTCATAGGTACATAAACTTTGACAGGTACAGATTCATAAGTTCGCTTTTACATTGGAAAGACTGTCAGGAATAGATTGATAAATGTACCTACATGCACAGGGCACAAACTGATAGGTACAGATTGATATCTACATACCTGTATGCACACAGCAGAAAGTGACATGGACAGAGTGATAACTACATTCACATATTTGTTTTGCAACAACTGACAGAGACACATTAATTGACCATCACTTGTTCACATGACCAACCTGACAGGCATAGACTGAAAATGACAGTCTCGTTCACACAGCAGAATCTGATGGGGAGAGATTGATAACAGCACTCTCACATTCACATTGGCTGCAACTGACAGGTACAAATTGATGATAAATGCATTATCAAACCAGAAACAGATTGGTACAGACTATGACTGACACTCTTAGATTAACTGATCAGAAACTGACTGGGACAGGCTGGTAAATAAACTCACACATTTATATTATAGAGACTGACAGGTACATATTACCAGCTGTATCTGAACACATTTCACCATTTATAGCCCATTGACACTTGCACTATTTTGAAGATGGATAGACTGAATTCCCATCCAAAATATACACTCAGGAACTGAAACAAATCTGGAGAAAGGGAGGATTGCAGGTGCTGGAGATCAGAGTTGAGAGTGTACTGATGGAAAAGCACAGCAGGCCAGGCAGCATCCGAGCAGCAGGAGAATTGACATTTTGGGCATAATCCCTTCATCAGGGCTTCCGGATGAAGGGCTTCTGCCCGAAACATCGATTCTCCTGTTCCTCGGAGGCTGCCTGGCCTGCTGCGCTTTTCCAGCACTATGTTCTTGACACTGAAAGTAATCATTTGTTTTATTGATTTTCTCTTTTTGTAAAGCGTGTTTATTGGACATTACTCTATTAAAATTCATGTGGTCAGCAGAAAATAAAAGGCACAGGTCACAATAAAAGTTCCCTTTTATTTATGGAGGTAATCAAAGTAAAACTGACAGTGTTACACACACTGGCAGCTATTCTGAGGCATGTATGAATAGTTTGGGCCTATTCTCATTGGAGAATTGAAGACGGATGGGGAACCTTAAGGGGAATAGAAAACTGAAGGGGGTTGACCGATTAGATGCTGGTAGAATGTCCTTAATCTACAGAGAGTGTAGAGCAAGAAACACAAACAAGCTGCAATTATCAAGTAGTTCCATCATTTCCAGGAGAGAAACACACTCCCTGTCAGATTGCACTGCATTTTGTCACTTGACATCAGAAGTGATGCCAATTTTCAAATGGATGAGAAAAGAGAGCCATCATTAAAAGCTGCAGGATAAATCGGTATTAGGGTCTCACAATTTAGAGTGAGCTCGGAGGTTGAGCCCTGCTCAAGATTTCGGTTTGTGTTTCCCATGTCATTGCAGATCCTGATGGATCCACATTTTCGGATTCTCTGCAGGTCAGCATCGTGTCCCTCATGAACCAATGAGAGCGAGGTGAATATTTCCTGTAAGGCAGCCAATCAGGAAGCAGGCCTTCCCCATCCCTCATTAGCATGATTGAGGTGGTCAGTGTATAAAAGGCGAGCTCGGAGCTCCCTTTCCCCTTACACTGTGTGTGAAAGTGAGCGGCAGTATGGGGGATGAGAAGAAAGCACAGCCAGTCCCCAAAAAGGGCGCTAAGAAAATGGTCAAGAAGTCGGCAGCGAAGGGCCTCAAGAAGAGGAGGCGGTCGAGGAAGGAAACTTACTCCATCTACATCTACAAAGTGATGAAGCAGGTTCACCCCGACACCGGCATCTCCTCCAAGGCCATGAGCATCATGAACTCGTTCGTCAAAGATATTTTCGAGCGCATCGCGGGGGAAGCTTCCCGCCTGGCCCAGTACAACAAGCGCAGCACCATCAGCTCCCGGGAGATCCAGACCGCCGTGCGGCTGCTGCTGCCCGGGGAGCTGGCCAAGCACGCCGTGTCGGAGGGTACAAAGGCGGTGACCAAGTACACCAGCTCCAAGTGAAGGACACCATTGTACTGACAACAAAAACCCAACGGCTCTTTTAAGGGCCACCTTACACCTTCCGTGAAACAGCTGGACTAGTATAGTTCTGGGTATGTCCGGTTAATGTCTCCACGGTATTTGGGGTTTATGGATATTGTGTCAATGAATGAGTGCCCGCCGACCCTATGCGCGCCTTATTCTCGGATATATTCCTGTATATCCTGTAATCCCTGCCCGGGAGGGAGATCATGTTAAATGCCACAGTCATTTCTCAGCTGCTTCCGCGTTACTCGGATCAGTTCAGGAGCAAAAGCTCCCTGTGGGGTATGAACCCCGAGTTTCACTCCCGGCAAACAAAACCACCCGCCGGCAAGCAAGGAAAATGTTTCCCCCTCCGTCCCATTTTACTTGGGTTTTATTTCCAAATCTCCATGCGAGTATTGTCCGGATGCAGAATGCTCGAACTGCTGCCGGTGAGAGCCTTTCAAAATGATCTGCAATAACCCCAGAACAGCAGCAAGACTGGCATCGGAAATGTGGAGCTTTTACTGATCTCTGATCGAGTCCAATAGGGAGGGCAACTTTCACATATTCTCGAAAGGCGGTGTTCGCTGTTAACGCGCCCACGCCGGAGAACGTTATCTGATGTTTGAGCAATATAACCGGGTGCTCTTGAAATGTGAAAGAAATGATTAGTTGCACATTGCAGTGTTTGGCGCCTTTTTTGTTTCCGCTGAGCTTCAAGTTCAGAAAATCCCATTCAAGATCAGAAATGGGCAGATTGAAGTGGGCTAGGGAATGAGGTAAAGGGAGACTATGTAAAGTATACATTTTTAAAGTAGAATTAACTCGAGTATTCGTGCATTCTTCTGTGTTAAAGTCTCACCTTTTCATGACATATTGGCGGGCTTTTCAAATTGGAAAGAAAGCGGTTGATGATGTGGGGCCAGTAGCTTCCGCCTTCCTCACCCAAATTCGCCTCACAATCACAATGCACATGTGGGTTTGTGTGTGTGTGTGTAGGGGGGGGGGGGGGTGGGGGGGGGGGGGTGGGGAGGTGGTGGGGTGTGTTGTGAGTGTCTGTGAGACAGAGTGTGAGTGTAAAGGTGTCCAAGTCTGTGTGAGGGTGCATGTGTGAGTTTGGGAGTGCGTATCTGTGTGTGTAAAGGAGTGTGTGTGTTGGAGTGTCCCTGTGTGTATAGTGCAATGGTGGTCACCTGTAGTGTGACATGGACCCAAGGTCCCAGTTGAGGTCCTTCCTGTGGGTACCGAACTTTTACAAAAGGTTTTGGGATTTACATATTAAAGAAGTGAAACAGAAGAGAGACTTAACAAACAATCAAGGTATTTTTCAATGTATAATTTCAGTTACATCACATTAAACCTTTGCTATAAATTCTGTGTCTTGGAATTGTCCTCCACAACCACCTGATGAAGAAGCAGTGCTCCAAAAGCTAGTGCTTCCAATTAAACCTGTTGGCCTCTAACCTGGTGTTATGTCATTTTTAACTTTATACTGTTAATCAGTGACATTATTCTTTTCGCCTCAAGGTCATACATTCTTCTTAAAACCTCTTCAACATCTCGTAAATACTCTACAATGCATGACAGAACTAGGAGGCATCATTCTCCATACACTTTAACTGTAACTTCCTGATATCTGTGTACTCACAGATCACATCCTGACATATTTAATAACAAGTCTTCATGACATTAAAAAACATTAACCATGCATTTCATCAGAAACTTAGATGTTGAGACATTTCCTTGCTCACATGTCAGTGATTTGACAGAAACTCAGTAAAAACAAGACTGAAAACAACAAACTGGCAGTTACAGAATGAAATTCAAAGCAATAAATTGTAAGAATATAATACGACTGTGTATTGACGAGAAACTGACATAAACAGTGTAACAACAGCAGTGACATTGCAGAAGTTGGCATTTGGGAGAGATCGGACAAGCTCGGGCTTTTTTCTTTTAGATGGTAGGAAACTGTGGGAAACCTTGTCGAGGAGTATAAGATCAGGAGAGGCACGGATAGGGTGAATGCACTCAGCCATTTTCCCAGGGTTGGGGAATCGAGGACGAGAGGGCATCATTTTATGGTAAGTGGGGAGAGAATAAAAGGAAACCTGAGGGGCAACATTTTACACAGACAGTAGTACACATATGGAATGAGCTGCCTGCGGAAGTGATTGTATTGGGTACATTAATAACAGTGAAAAGGCATTTGGACACATACGTGGATAGGAAATGTTGGGAAGGATATGGGCAAAGTGCAGGGAAATGGGGTTAGCGTGGATGGACATTTTGGGCAGTGTGGACCAGTTTGGTCCAAAGGGCCTGTCTCCATACCGCAGGACTCCATGTCTGTATAACGGCTGCACTCTATAATATTGATAGTGACTGCTCTTCCCTAGAAAGCAGAAAAGAAACATTATTTTCTTTTTATTTCTTCAGATAACAAAAGACCTCAGTCAACTGACTGTGTGTGTTCCTGCCAATTGTTGCAGTTTTCTCTCTCAGTCCAAAGACGTACAAATTTGGTAAATTGGCAATTGTCCATTGTGGTCAGGCATTAATAGGTGAGGTGCGTAAGTCATGGGAAAATGCAGGGTTACAGGGATAGAGCAATGGGATCAGTCTGGGTGAAATGGTCTTCAGAGGGTCGGTGTGGATTTGTTGGTTAAAATGGCTGTTCCACAATGTGAGGATTTTATGATATAGGAAGAGTTTGGAGGAATATTGAACAAAGAAAATTTCCAGCCCAGGAACAGGCCCATCGGCCCTCCAAGCCTGAGCTGATCCAAATGTACTGTCTAAACCTGTTGGTCAATTCCTAAGTGTCTGTATCCCTCTGCTCCCCACCTACTCATGCATCTGTCCAGACACATCTTAAGTGAATCTACCGTGGCTGCCTCTACCAGCTCTGCTGGCAACACGTTCAAAAAGACTGTCTATTTTCGAGAAACTGACATGAACAGTGTAACAACAGCAGTGACATTGCAGAAGTTGGCATTTGGGAGAGATCGGACAAGCTGGGGCTTTTTTCTTTTAGATGGTAGGAAACTGTGGGAAACCTTGTCGAGGAGTATAAGATCAGGAGAGGCGCGGATAGGGTGAATGAAATCAGTAATTTTCCCAGGGTTGGGGAATCAAGGACTAGAGGGCATCATTTTATGGTAAGTGGGGAGAGAATAAAAGGAAACCTGAGGGGCAACATTTTACACAGACAGTAGTACACATATGGAATGAGCTGCCTGCGGAAGTAAGTGTATTGGGTACATTAATAACAGTGAAAAGGCATTTGGACACATATGTGGATAGCAAATGTTGGGAAGGATAGGGACCAAGTGCAGGGAAATGGGGTTAGCGTGGATGGCATTTTGGTCAGTGTGGACCAGTTTGGTCCAAAGGGCCTGTCTCCGTACTGCAGGACTCCATGTCTGTATAACGGCTGCACTCTATAATATTGATAGTAACTGCTCTTCCCTAGAAAGCAGAAAAGAAACATTATTTTCTTTTTATTTCTTCAGATAAACAAAAGACCTCAGTCAACTGACTGTGTGTGTTCCTGCCAATTGTTGCAGTTTTCTCTCTCAGTCCAAAGACGTACAAATTTGGTAAATTGGCAATTGTCCATTGTGTTCAGGCATTAATAGGTGAGGTGCGTAAGTCACGGGAAAATGCAGGGTTACAAGGATAGAGCAATGGGATCAGTCTGGGTGAGATGGTCTTCAGAGGGTCAGTGTGGATTTGTTGGTTAAAATGGCTGTTCCACAATGTGAGGATTTTGAGATAGGAAGAGTTTGGAGGGATATTGACCAAAGAAAATTTCCAGCCCAGGAACAGGCCCATCAGCCCTCCAAGCCTGAGCTGATCCAAATGTACTGTCTAAACCTGTTAGGTCAATTCCTAAGTGTCTGTATCCCTCTGCTCCCCACCTACTCGTGCATCTGTCCAGACACATCTTAAATGAATCTACCGTGCCTGCCTCTACCAGCTCTGCTGGCAACACGTTCCAAATGACCACCACCCTCTGTGTGAAGTACTTGCTACGTGTATTCCCCATAAACATTCCACCTCTCGCTTTGAAAGCATGACCTGTCGTTATTGAATTCTTCATCCGAGGAAAAAGCTTGTCTCTATCCACCCTGTCTACACCCTTCATGGTTTTGTAAACCTCAATCAGGTCCCCCCTCAATCTCCTTTTTTCTAGTGAAAATAAAGCAAACTACTCCACCTCTCTTCATAGCTCGCACCTTCCATACCAGGCAACATCCTCGTGTACCTTCTCTGCACCCTCTCCAAAGCGTCCACATCCACTTGGTAATGTGGAGTGCAGAACTGTACACAGTATTTTAAATGCGGCCAAACCAATGTCTTGTACAATTTTAATGTTACTTGCCAGCTCTTACACTCAATACCCCATCCGATAAAGGCAAGCATAGTAAATGCCTTCTTGACCACTCTATCCACCTGTGCAGCAACCTTCAGGGTACAATGGACCTGCACTCCCAGATCTCTCTGCCCATCAACATTTCCCAAGGCTCTTCCATTCATTGTGTAATTCGCTCCAGAATTAGACTTGCCTAAATGCATCACCTCACATTTGTCTGGATTGAAAGCCATCTGCCACTCTTCCACCAACATCTCCAATCTATGTATATCCTCCTGTATTCTCTGACAGTCCCTTATGCTTTCTCCCATTCCACCAATCTTTGTGTCAACTGCAAACTTGCTGATCATACCAACAGTGCCCTTTTCTAGATCATTTATGTATATTACAAACAACAGTGGCCCCAATACTGACCCCTGTGGAACACCAAGTGTTGGCAGATGGGACGAGATTGGGTTGGGATATCTGGTCGGCACGGACACGTTGGACCGAAGGGTCTGTTTCCATGCTGTACATGTCTGTGACTCTATGTCAATGTATAAGTTATGCCTCTTACAATGTGCTGCAGTTATAAATACAAACACAATGTCAACTCGCAGAAGTTGATATTCACAGTTTACGGGTTTGGAGGGTAGGAGGTCTGAGACTGTCGAATATAATATCTGATCAAGTGCACAATTGTAGATATGACCTGAAACAGATCCTAACATCAATGACTGACCCCTGTACAGTAAAACAAGAAGTTACACTTCAGAAGGTTTGAGTTACTGTCCAGTAACATACTGACAGACATGTGAAAACTGAAATAGAGTGAACAAAAATGCTGGACATCCCAGGAACAGATGGGTACAAAATGCAGGAATATTTCCAAATCGTGTAAAGTTTGACAACTTCCATCAGTGTTTGATGGAGACAGAATAAACCCCGTCTTGAAGTAACAGTAATTGACTATTACACAGAGGACCAGAGCCTCAATGGACAGATGTTGAGTTAATGCCAAATAAGGCCTCGACAATTACAAAGTGACATGTATATAACATGGCAACAGATGTTGGTTAACAGACGTTCACATAAAACTGAGAAATGCTATAAATCCCTACATGGAACTGCAATACTCGTAAATGAAATTGCAAATTCTTGAGGCGGGGTGTTGGGTGGATGGGGAGAGGCCTTCATAGACAACCTCTTCCCTGTCTGTAGAAAGACAGCAGATTAAACCCCAGAGTCATTTCTCATTTATTTGTTCAAGTTACTAAAACGCCGAGGTGGATTGTTCACATTTAATTTCACTCCTTGCAAACAAAACATAAGCGCCCATATTTTTCAGTCCCACGGACAGATGCCTTTTAACATCTGCATTTTATTTTCATTTCCAATGCGCGGGTTGAATGGAATTTTTCAGAATTGCAATAAAAAGCATTCTTTCAGCTGTTAGTGAGAGGCTTTCAAAGTGAACCGAGATACCACCAAAACAGGTGCCGGACTGAAATGGGAATTGTGGTGCTTGGGCTGAATCTAATCTCCAGCAAGAAGGGAGGAAGACTTTCAAACATAATCTAAAAACGGTGTTTACAGTTGGTACGCTGAGCCGGAAGAACGTTGTGTGCTGTTTTATCAGCATGTCGTGGGTGCTATTGAAATGTGAAGTGAAAAGACAAGTTGCAGACTGCAGTGTTTCACCGGTTTAAGTTTCAGCTTCAAAAACCCATTGTCAAGATCAGAAAAGGATAGATGTGGGTGGGCAAATGAGGGAGACAGAGACCGTGTAAAGTCTACATTGGTATTCTTAAAGGAAATTAACATATAGGATTAGGAATTATTCTTTGTGAAACTTCCTCAATGTTTTGTCCCTGATTTTTCAATCTAAAACATTTTCCTATCTTTAAATTGGCGGGTTTTTCAAATTGGAAAGAAAGCGGTTGATGATGTGGTACCGGCAGGTTCCGCCCTCCACCCCGAGCCCTCTCCGGTTTGGCGAATGAAGCAGAAATCTGATTGGGAATTGAAACCACATTAGGAGATGGTGAACAATGTGACCAATCAGCAATGGCCGCCCCACAATCCCCACCGAAGGTAGAAGAGGCCGCAATGTGGGCGGATTGCAGCATTCTCTGTGTCAGTGCTTGTGAGATTGTGGCAATGTCTGGAAGAGGAAAGGGCAGTGGGGGCAAAGCTCGCAACAAGGCGAGGTCTCGGTCATCCCGGGCTGGCCTGCAGTTCCCGGTGGGCCGTATTCACAGACACCTGAGAAAGGGCAACTATGCTGAGCGGGTGGGTGCCGGAGCGCCGGTCTATCTGGCTGCGGTGCTCGAGTATCTGGCGGCTGAAGTCCTCGAGTTGGCCGGTAACGCGGCCCGGGACAACAAGAAGACCCGCATCATCCCCAGGCACCTGCAGCTGGCCGTGCGCAACGACGAGGAGCTCAACAAGCTGCTGGGAGGGGTGACCATCGCTCAGGGCGGGGTGCTGCCTAATATCCAGGCCGTGCTGCTGCCCAAGAAATCCGCCGCTGCTGGGCCCGCTAAAAAGTGAAGGCACCATTCTTCAATCTGACAACCCAAAGGCTCTTTTAAGAGCCACCCACAGTATCTGGGAGAGAGAGTAGACCCTGACAGCGAGCCGATTAATTTTGCCTTTTAATGCGAAGAGCCCGGCATTTGGTCATTGATCATGAATCACGCTTATAATCGCGGAAATAATTTATTTTTATTTCAATACGGAGAGGCCCGTACAGTGAACCAGGTATCGGTTAATTTCTGTCCCGTTGTTGTTGGAGACTGTATTGTCACTGTGGGAGCAGAGAGACTTTATCATCAAATGCACTTGTGACAGTTTCTGCAAATACATTATTTCTCAGTGCACGGTCATTTCCTGAGTGGTCTCAATCTTTACTTCTGTGTCCAATGTGTTTAGAATGGCGCCATGAACATTCCCGAGCGGGTTTGACATTCCCACTGGTGTCACATTCCCTTGAACAGCGTGAGGAAGAGCTGAGTTGCCCCAGTGGAATATGTAGTCAGTCGATGCAGCATACAGGAAGGAGCGGGGCTGACCCTCCGCGCTTTCTCCGCTGCCAGGTCCATATACAGGCTTTTCCCCTGCCTCCAGAGAGAGAGCAGATTAAACACCAGTGAGTGAGTTCTCAGCTGTCAAGGAGGGAAGGCGGTAAAGTGAGATTGTGTGAACTATATCAACTATAACAAATCAACTCGTCCGTATCCATGCATCCCCCGATGGAAAACTCCTGCTCTCCTCGCCATGTTGGCAGGCTTTACAAGTTTGAAAATAAGCGGTTGGTCTCTTGGCGCCAAATGTTTCCCTCCCCTCGCCAGCCACCAACCTTGTTAACACCAAAGGAGACAATGAGGAGAGGGGGATTTTCCGGGAACTTCTAAAATGACACTCCATAATATAATACCATAATAAACCCTGCCCCACTGAAGATCTGATGAGTTGTAAATTCACGGCCGCTGCCAGTGAGTTTTGCCTCTTACCAACGCCCCCCACACGCACTAATCTGCCCCTATATTCTACCTGTCGGTCCAATAACGATAACAATGACCCCCGTGAATCCCCGCTCTCTCTGGATGGTTTGGTGGCTCTGAAAAGAGCCGTTGTGTCTCTCTGTTTGGGGGTGAATGGACAGGGCCGGCCAGGCCAGGAACCTACCTCTGACATCTGTCCTAAATCTATCACGCCTCAATTTTAAGCTATGTTCCATCCTGCTGGACATCACATTCCAAGGAAAAAAGGCTCTCACTGTCCACCTTCTCTAATCCACTGATCATCTCGTATGATTCTATTAAGTCATCTCTTAAGCTTCTTCTCTCTAACGAATACAGCCTCAGGTCCCTCAGCCTTTCCTTATAAGGCGAAAGTGAGGACTGCTGATGCTGGAGATCAGAGTCAAGACTAGAATGGTGCTGGAAAAGCACAGCAGGTCAGGCAGCATCCGAGGAGCAGGAAAATCGACGTTTTGGGCAAAAGCCCTTCATCAGGAATGAGGCTGGAAGCTTCCGGGGTGGAGAGATAAATGGGAGGGGGTGAGGCTGGGGAGAAGATAGCTGAAAGGTGGATGGAGGTGGGGATGAAGGTGGCTAGTCGGAGAGGAGGGTAGAGCGGATACATGGGAAAGAAGATTGGCAGGAAGGACAGGTCATGAAGATGGAGCTGAGCTGGCAGGTTGGAACTGGGAAATGTATCCCTGGTGGTGGGGTCCATTTGTAGGTGGACGCACTCCCGATGCAGTCTCCTTAACACTGGGGAGATTGGATGCCTTGTCGCAGAGCGCATTAGGGAACGTCTCCAGGACACCCGCATCAATCTACCCCACCGCCCCGTGACTGAACATTTCCACTCCCCCTCACATTCTGCTGAGTACATGCAGGTCCTAGGCCGCACCCACCGCCATTCCCTCACCACCCAACGCCTGGAGCAAGTACACCTCATCTTCCACCTCAGAACACTCCAAACCCAGGGCATCAATGTGGACTTCACCAGTTTCCTCACTTCCCCTCCCCCCATCTTACCCCAGTTCCAACCTACCAGCTCAGCACTCTCCTCATGACCTGTCCTACCTGCCAATCCTCCTAACCACCTATCCACTCCACCCTCCTCTCTGACCTACCACCTTCATCCCCACCTCCATCCACCTATTGCACTCTCAGCAACCTTCTTCCTAGTCTCACCCATTTAACTCCTGCCTCATTCCTGATGAAGGGCTTTTGCCTGAAATGTCAATTTTCCTGCTCCTCAGATGCTGCCTCACCTGCTGTGCTTCTCCAGCACCACTCCAATCTTTCCTCCATACCAGGCAACCTCTTGGTAAATCTCCTCTGCAACTTTGCAATGTTTCCACGTCCTCCTATAATACACCATATGCGGCCGCACCAGAGTTTTGGATAGCTGCAACATGACCTCATGGCTCCAAAATTGAATCCCTTGACCAATAAAAGCTAACACACCGTACCATTCTTACTTGTACTGACCTGGGTGGCCAAAGTTAAAAATCACACAACACCAGGTAATAGTCCAACAGGCTTAATTGGAAACACTAGCTTTCGGAGCATCACTCCTTCATCAGGTGGCTGTGGAGGACACAATTATAAGACACAGAATTTATAGCAAATGTTTACAGTGTGATGTAACTGAAATTATACATTGAAAAATACCTTGATTGTTTGTTGAGTCTTTCATCTGTTCAAATACCATGATAGTTTCACTTCTTTCATGTGTAAATCACAAAACAGTTTTTCAAAAGTTACATTCTCAGATTAACTGTAACAATTGGTGTTAGCCAGACAATAGGTTGAAGGTGTTAGCCCCTAGTGTTCTCTGTCTGTGCCATAATGTTTAGACTGATTCTAATCTAAAAAGCGAGATAACAGAGTTTTACATGAATTCATGCAGTTTTTGAGCAAAGTACAATGTAACTCTGCAAGTAGAATTTCACCCACAACCGTATATGTGGGTCTTTGTGTGTGTGTGTGTTTTCTGTCTGTCTGGGATGGGGGTTGTGAGTGTGAGAGAGAGTGTATATGTGAATATAGAATGTCTAAGTCTGTGAGGGGGTGCACGTGCGAGTGTGGGAGTGTGTGTGTATGTAGGAGTGTGTTTGTGTGTCTGGGGTTGTGAGCATCTGTGTGAGAGAGTGTATATGTGTGTGCATGAGTGTCGAGTTGGTCTAAGTCTGTGAGAGACTGCACATATGAGTGCGTGTGTCTGTAAGGGTGTGTTGGAGTGTCTGTGAATACGTGTGTCCGTGTGTGTTTAGGAGTGCCTGTGTGTGTGTGTGTGTATAGTGCAATGGTGGTCACCTGTAGTGTGACATGAACCCATGGTCCCGGTTGAGGCCCTCCCTATGGTTATGGAACATAGCTATCAGCGTCTGCTTGGCCTCTTTTTGCTGCTGCCTGTCCCAAAGTGTGCCTTGGAGTATGGTCACCCGAAGGTCCGAGGTCGAATGTCCTGGACCACTGAAGTATTCCCCAACTTGGAGGGAACACTCCTGTCTGTTGATTTTTGTGAGGTGCCCATTCATCCATTGCCGTAGCCTTTGCACGGTTTCCCCAATGTACCATGCCTCAGAGCATCCTTGCCTGCAACATATAAGATAGACAATGTTGGCTGAGTCACATGAGTACCTGCCATGTACATGGTGGGATGTGTCCCCAAGAGTAATGGTTGTATCCATGTCCATACTCTGACACATCTTGCAGCGCCTACTGTGACAGGGTTGTATGGAGATGTCCTGAAAGCCGGGCAGCTTGCTACCAACAATGATCTGTTTGAGGTTTGGCGGTTGTTTAAAAGCAAGCAATGGAGGTGTGGGGACTGTCTTGGCGAGGTGCTCATCCTCATTGACAATGTGTTGCAGGTCACGAAGAACATGGCGTAGTTTTTCAGCTCCTGGGAAGTACTGGGTGGCAACTTTCAGGGCTCTGTGCAAAAGGACACTGAGATCTCTCTGCTCTTCCACGCTGCCAAGAATCTTACCATTATCCCATTATTCTGTATTCCTGTTACTCCTTCCAAAGTGAATGGATTTGTTCAATATGTCGTATCAGTTGCACGATACATTAGTCTTTTGCGATAAATTCAGTATCCTGCCCCACTAGTCTCCTGACGAAGGAGCAGTGCACCGAAAGCTAGTCCACCCACAAATACCGGTTGGACTGGAACCTGGTGGTGTGTGGTTTTGAATTTGGTTCCTGTCCAGATGTGCGCATGCGTGAGGCCCTGCCCCCGCGCGGCCATTGAGGAGCATTTACTCAGTGAGTGGAAGCGGTTTGTTTGAAACAGACCGCAATGGAGAGCTCCGAGCCCAGGGAAGGGAGGGAACAGCAGGGGCTCCTTCCAGCAGCACATCGGGATGGGAGCCTGGGACACACAGGGGGCTCCCACCCCCGGATTGATTCGGGGGGGGGAGAGGGAGGGGAGAACCGGGAGCTGGTTGGGAGATGCCGAGCGGAGCAGGAACTGGGCCCGGAACTTGGAGTGAGCGGGCTGGGGGGGAAGGGGGAGGCCTTTCTCGGGCTGTGTGTGTGTGGGGAGGGGGGGGGGGTGGGGGCTGCTGGGGGAGACAGAGCGGGAAGGAGCTGCTGTGGGACATTCCTGTGGTTTGCAATCCTCTGAACACTGATGGCAATTCATTGTTTGATTTCTCTTTCACGCTGTTTGTTGATATTGGGCAGTGAATAGTAGAAAGCAAATCGACTTTGACTGTGACAACCCTCTAAGGGATAAATGTAGCAGTCACCAGATCAAAAGTCTCAAGTACAGCATTTGAAATCACGCCTTTTATCCTTCCCTTCAAGTTAGTGTAGTGGGAGCTGCATATTGAACTGTCTAAGCATTCCATTCATGGAGCTGCACAGCTATTAGTTCGTTTTGGTGTCTCAGGAAATTGTTTAATAATTTTGACAAAAAAAGAGACGAGGAGTAACTCAGAGCAATAACAGAACCAAGCCATGCTTTGTTCACAATGTGGTCTTTCTTTAAAAACAATCATAATTAATATTACTTGAATTTAGCATTGATCAGTTTGAATTAGATGTAACATATCTTCTGTTTCCCTCCAGAAACATACTCGCTGGACCAAGACAATGTAATATATACTCAGTACAAAGCCAAGTGTGACCAACTGCTTCTACCAGACACCAGGTATATTACTGCTGTCAGAGTAGAGAACATCCTTTCCACAGACACAGAGTGGATTGAATCAGACACACATTGAGCTCAATTTTCAGATGTATACATTCAATCCAAGAGTCAAACACATCTGTTGAAATACATTTTCTTCTCTCTCAATGCACACTATAGCCAGTTACAATAATTTTTACCATTTAAAACCCATCTTTATTGGATGGGTTTTAATCTGAATATGGATAGACTGTCTGTAAATCCAAAATCTGTACTCAGGAACCACGTTAAATCCAAATGTGGTATAAAGGTTTATTAGTGTAGATTAGATCATTGTTACACAGTTACAATAACTATGTATGAAGTAGAGATTGAGTGCAAACATATGGGGAAACTTTGACATTATTAGTCACTGATGAGGCCAAATTAATCTTTTGATCAATCGGTGTCCCATACAAAGACATTACAATTGTATAATGTACATTCCAAATGTTATTTCCTGACATGGACAGAAGGCTTACTGCATGTACACACACACTACTAACACCTCACCACTCCCGCCGCAAGCATAAAATCCTGAATGATTTACAATGAGTCTCAAATACATCCTAACACACACACGATGATATCGAACGGTGATGAAGATCCATAAACATTGCAAGTGTCAGAAAATGTTACATTCAAACTGATTTCTACTCTCAGATCTCGAGGCAAGAGATCTCCAACACAGAAGAAAGCCCTTCAAATGATTAAGTCTGCACTGAACAGCAAAACCAATCCATAACAGCATAACAATTGGCCAAGCTGGCAACCCTTTCAATCAGCATTCCATTTCCATAAATATATCATGGCAGCAGAGAATCTGCCAGCCCCATCTTTATCACAGTGTCATTCTGTATTGCTTCACCTTGCAGGTGTTATTTTTCTTTTCTTTTTCCATTCCAGCAAGATCTTTTTCTTTATACTTTTGTACATCTTTTAAAGTTTGTTTTATTTTTCTACACGGAGATCTACAAGCCTGACATTCCTGTTGACCCTCCCTAGGATACATTACCAAAAAACAAGGAATCTGGGTACAGATTTCTCGATGAATCAATGGAATCAGATAATCACCATTCATAGCAGAGCAGTAAGAAACCAAATATCCATAATGGGTAGGTGTGGCAAGCTTTTCTGTGAAGGTTTGGACAGTGTTGTTTGATGAATAAATTGAACTTGACCATTTAAATATTCTGCATTGCATGACAAAAAATAAAAGTCCTTTTGCTTTCCTCCTCCCGACCATATAACAGCACAACAATATTGCTAATGGTTTACACTATCACACCACAGAGGCAGGGTACTATCCTGTCTGCATCAGCAAATAAAATGGAATTGATGAATTTTCATTCCTGTATAAGGAATATTGTGGTCAGTCAGATGCAAGCAGTGGAATTGTTCACTTCATTGCAAATGAATTCAGTGAATACTGATCATCAATTCAGCAGTATTCAGAAAAATAGGTCACTATGCAATAATTGATAGCATCGTGAAGACCAGCCCTTGTTGTTACTATTCCCAGTTAGACTTTGCACAATAGGAGACACAAAGGCCCATTGCTTTTCTCTCCTTGATTACGATAAACAACACATACTCCTGTCTGTTGTGATGTGTTGCATGTTCACATATCCATGAATCCTGTAGGCACTACAACTAAAGAACATAGGCTGTTTCCCATTCACTAAAGAATACGTGCACTGAGAACTCTCTTCTCTCTCACTTTGGTAACTGGTTCCCCACTTTTCAAGAATCGTTTAAACTGCTCAGTAACACAATGCAGGAAGATTGAAATTGCATCAAACTTGAATCTATGTCCTTCTTATCTCACAATAACTGTTCCTTTCAAAACAATCTCTGCCTGTATAACCAGGGCTTTTATACTGGAGACAGCAGCCCTAGACTCCAACTCTCAATTTTAGGTTCCAGTTTCTTCACCAAACCATGTAGCTTTTTTGTTCTGTTGAACATCTGTCACATATAGAGTCATAAAGATGTACAGCACGCAAACAGACCTTTTCCTCCATGCTGACCTCATATCCTAACCTAATCTAGTCCCATTTCCCAGCACTTGGCCCACATCCCTCGAAACCCTTCCTGTTCATATACACATCCAGATGCCTTTTAAATACTGCAATTGTACAAGCTTCCTCTGACAGCTCATTCCATATATGCACCAGACTCTGCTTGAAAAAGTTGTTCCTTTAATATCTTTCCCCTGTCACCCGAAACTTATGCCCTCTACTTCTGGACTCGCCCACCCCAGGTAAAAGAGTTTGTCTATTTATCCTATCCATGCCCCTCATGGTGTTATAAGCCTCTATACGGTCAACTCTCAGTCTCCAATGCTCCAGGGAAAACAGCCCCAGCTTATTCAGTTTCTCCCTCTTGTTCAAAACCTCCAACCCTGGCAACATCTTTGTAAATCTTTTCTGAACACTTTCAAGTTTCACAACATCCTTCTGATAGGAAGGAGACCAGAATTGCATGCAATATTCCGAAAGTGACCTCATCAATGTCCTGCACAGCTGCAACATGACCTCCCAACTCCTATACTCAATACTCTGACCAATAATCGAAAGCATATCAAATGCCTTCTTCACTCTGCTATCTATCTGCCGCTCTACTTTCAAGGAACAATGAACCTGCACTCCAAGGTTTCCTTGTTCAGGAACACTCCCTAGCACCTTTCCACGAGGAGTATTAGTCCTCTCTGATTTGCTTTTCCAAAACACAGCACTTCACATTTATCTAAATTAAACGCTATCTGCCACTCCTGAGCCCATTGGCCCATCTGGTCAAGATCCCATTGTAATCTGAGGTAACCTTCTTCGCTCTCCACTGTACGTCCAGTTTTGGTGTCATCTGCAAACTTACTAACTATATCTCCTATGTTTACACCCAAATCATTTATATACATGATGAAACGTAGTGGACCCAGCATTGATCCTTGTGGCACACCAGTAGTCAGAGGCCTCCAGTCTGAAAAGCAACCCACCACCACCACCACCATCTGTCTTCTACCGTTGAGCCAGTTCTGTATCCAAATAGCTAGTGCTCCCCATATCCCATGAGCTCTAATCTTGCTAACCAGTCTCCCATGGGTAACCTTGTTGAACGCCACATGGATCACATCCACCTCTCTGCCCTCATCAGTCCTCTGTGTTATTTCTTCAAGAAACTCAATCGAGTTCATGAGACATGATTTCCCATGCACAAAGCCATGCTGACAATCCCTAATCAGCCCTTGCCTTTCCAAATAAATTCTGTCCCTCAGGATTCCTTCCAACAACATGCCAACCACCAATGTCAGGCTCACCGGTCTACAGTTCCCTGGCTTTTCTTTACCACCTTTCTTAAATAATGGTGTCACATGAGCCAACCTCCAGTCTTCTGACACCTCACCTGTGACTATCGATGATACAAATATCTCAGCAATGGGCCCAGCAATCACTTGCCGAGCTTCTCACAGAGTTCTAGGGTACACCTGTACAGGTCTTGCTATTTTATCCACTTTTATGCATTTCAAGACATCCAGCACCTCCTCCTGTGTAATATCTATTTCCCCACATTCTATATCTTCCATCTCCTTCTCCACAGTAAACACTGATGCAAAGTACAAGTTTAGTATCTCCCCCATCTCCTGCGGCACCATACGTAGTTGGCCTTGCTGATCTTTGAGGGACCCTATTCTCTCCCTAGTTACCCTTTTGTCCTTAATGTATTTATAAAAACCCTTTGGATTCTCCTCAACCCTATTTACCAAAGGTACCTCATGTCCCCTTTTTGCCCTCCTGATTTCCCTCTTGAGTATACTCCTACTGCATTTATACTCTTCTAAGGATTCTCTCGATCTCTTCTGTCTATACCTGACATATGTTTCCTTCTTTTTCTTAACCAAACCCTCAAATTCTCTAGTCATCCAGCATTCCTTACACCTACCAGCCTTTCCTTTCCCCCTAACAGGAATATACTGTCTCTACATTCTCGTTATCTCATTTCTGAAGACCTCCCACTTTCCAGCAATCCCTTTACCGGCAAACATCTGACCCCAATCAGCTTTTGAAAGTTCTTCCCCGATACCATCAAAATTTGCCTTCCTCCAATTTAGAACTTCAACTTTTAGATCCGGTCTATTCTTTTCCAACACTATTTTAAAACTAATAGAATTATGGTCGCTAGCTCCAAAGTGTTCCCGACTGACAACTCGGTCACCTGCCCTGCCTTATTTCCCAAGAGTAGATCAAGTTTTGCACCTTCTCTAGTAGATACATCTACATACTGAATCTGAAAGTTCTTGTGTACACCCTTAACAAATTCCTCTCCATCCAATCCCTTAACACTATGACTATCAACATTCACTCCCTATATGACTTAAATAGAGTGTTTCACTTTGGCCATAAAGTTTAACCCAATTGTGTGCTGTATTAGAAAAGACTGAACCTATCACATGGTACGCAGTAAATTCCAGTGAAGTTGCCTAAGAAGTAACTTGAGCTATGTATAATTACCCCTCCAAATATCTCATCCTATTTTAGATATGGAGATGTAACTCATGCATCAATTCCATTTTACAGATTGGAGGAATTACACTTCATCCCAAATTTGTATTTTAAAATATATATTTTTGCATTGAACCCCAAACTGAAAAGCAGTGCAGATCTCATACAAAACTACAGAATATAAAATTTGATGTGAAATTGACCCAAAGGAAAAGACACAAAGTATCCCGTATTCAGACAGATAATGAGAGATTTTTGAATACAGCGTGAAGACTCTCATATAGTTTTTCTGGGACTAACATAGGAATAATAAATTTAAAACATACATTCAGTCTAGAGATCGGCATGCCCAAAATAAACTGACAGTTATAAACTGCATTGTCCCCGAAGACTCCAATGTTGTGGAAGTTATTCAACTGAGACGTACAGTGCCAGAGATTAACAGTGATATAAACACATCCACTTTCACTGTCAGGAGCTGACACAAATGACATTGGATAATATCTGATACATTCTGAATAGCAAAAGTTTGAACAATAAAGAGCTTCTGCAGTTCTGAAAGATGACAATTCCACTTTGGAATGACACTGCGTCAATATAAAATACAATAACCATGAATAAGAAGCACATTGATAACTCATAATGAGAGACTGAATGAATCCCATGTTCAATGTTAGCTGACAAAAGCTGACTTTATCCATACTCATATTCTGATTGAGAGACTGAGTAATGCAAAAGAAAACAACAATATCCGAGTCCAAAATGAAAGTAAATGTCTCAGTGATAACATAGAACCTTAGGAAGGGAACTATGCCACACTATGTACCGGACCAGCCTTGTAAATAAGTTGGTCTGTCCATTTCTCCATGATATTTTTATATGGATAGTCTATACAACAGGATGTAATTTCCTTTATCATTAGAATCAGGAGCACAGATTGTGTAGAGCACAGAAGCAGTCCAATTAGGTCATTGTGTCTACAGTTGGACATTCTATTCTTTATCTCTTCTATTACTAGTTTCCACTAATTGTTGGGACTGTGAACTATATATCATTGTTGTAGTTTGCAATCCTCTGAATACTGATTGGAATAAATTGTTTGGTTTCTGTTTCGCATTGTTTGTTGGCAATGAACTTTCAACTGTGGAAATAAAAATAATATATATGAATTTCACAATTCTGTAAAGAATAAATATGACTGTCATTGGATCAAAAGTCTCAAGTATACTATTTGAAATAGTGCCTGTTGTTCTTCAATAGTTAGTGTATTGGGATCTTGGTTTTGAACTGTGCAAGCATCCCAATCATAGAGCTGTACAGGTCTTGGTTAATTTTTGTATCTGAATAAATTGTTCTATAATTTCACAAAAAGAGAGCAGGAGCAGCTGAGGGCAAAAGTGGAACCAAAGCCTGCTCTGTTCCAATTGCTGGCTTTATAAAGATCATAATAACTATTAACAAAATATTGCATTGATCAGTTTGATATTACCAAACTTAGCTAATGTTGATATAAAGGAGATAAATCTTCTGTCTTCCTCCAGGCAAATATTCAATGGCCCAAGACAATGTAATATTACCTTGGTATAATGCCAAGTGTGAGCAGCTGCTCCTTCCAAACAGCAGGTATGTTACCACTGTCCGAGCTGGGGGAATGTCCTTTCCGCAATTACAGAACGGATTGAGTCAGACTCACAAAAAGCTCACTTTCCAGAGATATACATTCAATCCATGAGTAAAACACAGCCAGTTTTCACTATGGACCAGCGCAGATGCAATAAATGTCATCATTCAAAGTGCATTGTCATTCAGATTTGAAAAGGGATATATTGAATCCTCACTGGAAACAGGCAGTCAGGAACTGCATTAAATCCACAGTTAGGGAATTTTCAAAGTAACAATCACGATGAACAAATAGATCATGCTGTTACCTAGCTGGAGTAACCATATATGCAGTAGTTACTGAGTACAGATCCAAAAGGAAACTTTTGATATTAACAGTAACTAAGCAGGACAAAAATAATCTTTGAGAAATAGTCGTCCCATTCAAAGACACAACCATTAAATCATGTTCAACAATAAAAACTATCGTGTAGCATGGACAGGCAGATGCAGAATAAAACTCTCTCACACAAAAAACACTATCAATGCCTGATTACAAAATGAAACAAAGTGTCTCAGTGATAGTACCGAACCCTTGAAAAGGGAAACATCCCACACTGAGCAACAAGCCCTGGTATTTTAATTAGCCGGTCTGTCCATTTCTACATGGTAGTTTTGTGCTGATATTCTACACAGCGGGATGTGTTTTCCTTTTCACACCAGAATCAGAATCTCCGAATTGGTACAACACAGATGAAGGCCATTCCTCCCATTCAATCTGTGCTCGTACATTCTATTCTTTAACTGTTCTGCAAAACAGTTTCCAGTAATTGTTGGGATTGTGAACTAGATACCATCTGCTGACCCCTTCCCCAAAGATTGAGAGAAAACTCATAAATCACAAAATGCAGCAGAGATTAAGACCCCACTCTCGATACGCTGATAACTGCTATCACAGAATGAAACAGAGTCACAGGGAATATTACTGGCTGCCAGAGAATTAAACCACTTTGATACCCAAAAGTAGAAAGTGACTAGTACAGATGGAGAACTTGACTCCCATAGTCACACATCAGAAGCTGACGTTTTAGACATCAATTACTGAACTCCCGTATCATCATGATAGCAACTGTCAGATTTAGATGGATAGTTGTTCTTACATATTAACATTGCAGACACTGACAAAGAGAAAACAATAATTACACAAACATTCTTATTACTCAAAACAGGGCAGGACTTGTACAGTTAATGGTAGGGTCCTGAGGAGAGTTGCCAAACAAAGAGACCTAGGATTGCATGTGTGTTGTTCCTTGGAAGTGGAGTCACAGCTGAACAAGTATGTGAAAAAGGGGCTTGCCATGTTTGCCTTCTTTGGTCTGAGTATTGGAGTTGGGACGTCATGTTTGGGCTGCACAGGACATAAGTTAGGGCACTTGTCGAATACTGTGTAAAATTCTGGTCACCCTGCTTTCAGAAGGATGTTGTTAATCTTGTGAGGGTGCAAAAATGATTGACAGAGATGTTGCCAGGAGTAGAGGGTTTGAAATATAAGGAGATTGTGAATAGGCTGGGGCTTTTTTCCCTGGAGCATCAGAGGCTGAGCGGTGATTTTAGAAGCACGTTGTTTGAAATAGGTGAATATCTGGGCTGCTTGGGAGTGGAATGACTCCTTGTCCGAGCAGATGTGGTGGAGGTGGAGGAATTGGGAGAATGGGATGTGGTTTTTGCAGAATACTGAGTGGGAGGGCGTGTCATCCAGGTAGCTGTGAGAGTCTGTGGGTTTATAGTAAATGTCCATCTGGAGATGGAAATAGAGAGGTCAAGAAAAGGGAGGGAGCACAGAAAAGGCCATTCGGCATATCAGTCTGCATTGATGATAACTACCATCGAGGGCACGCTAATCCCAATTTTCTGCACGTATCCCATATCCTTGATGTGCTCATCCAAGTATCTTTTTAAAATTCTAAGGTTTCTGGCCTCCACAGCCTTCCCAGGCAGTGCATTCCAGTTTCCCTGAATTCCATGTGATTTAACTCTCCCAATCAGTCTCTTATGTGGGACCTTGTCAAAAGGTTTGACCGATTGGTAAATACACTCCCACATGCACACAAAGAAGTAATATTTCAGAGGAAGATGGATAATTAGACTCTCATATTAACAAAGTACAAAGTGACAGTTTGAGATTAACAACTACATTTGCATCTTCACGCAGCAGAAACTGACAGCTACAATTGATAACGACATTCACATATTCACAACACAGAAATTAACAGGAAAAGACTGTTAAATACACTCATATTTACATTAGAGAGCCTGACAGGGAAAGATTGATAACCACACTCACACATTTTGCAAGCAGAAACTGACAGGTATAGGTTGATAACTATATTTACATATTCACACAGCAGAGTCTGCCAGGTACAGATTGATAACTACACTCACATTGACATAGGCAACAGAGCAGAAACAGACAGGGAGAGAATGATAACTGTACTCACACATTCCCATGGCAGAAAGGGACAGATACAGATTGATAAGTAAATGCACATATTCCCATCAATGAAACAATCAGAGCCTGATTGCTGTCTAAGTATGTAAATGTATTTATCAGCCAGTCCCTGGCAGTTTCTATTATGTGGATATGTGATGTTGTTTATCAATCTGTCCCTGTCAGTTTATGTTATATGAACATTTGAATGTAGTTATTAATCTGACCCTGTCACACTCTGCTTTGTGCACATGAAAGTATATTTACAAGTCTTCCAGGGACAGATTGATAACTACACTCACATATTCAGATAGTTTAAATTGTACAGTTTCATAAGTACGCTCATATTCAAAAGCAGAATCTGACAGGTACGGATCAATAACTAAATTCACTGTTATGCACCAGACCATATCCCCTCAAAATACAGTATATCATGGAAATAGGCTAGACTTTAACTTTCCTCACAGAAACTAACAGGTAAAATTGATAACTTCTCTCAAATGCAGGATTCATAACAGAAACTAACATAAGCAGATTGGTAACTAGATGCACATATCCACAGTTTCATCAGGTGGTCCTGTTCATGGAGCTGTACAGGTATTGGTTAGTTCCTGGATCTCAGTGAATTGGTATAGAACCCTTAAAACATAGTAGCTCAGTCCAAGAATGGAAACACATACATGTTTGAATCATTAGTTTTAAAGAATAACATCCTAACGATTACTAACTGAATGTTACATAGTTCAATTTGATACTGGCAATCGTGCCTAACGCTGAGGAGATATCTCTTCTGTCTTCTTACAGGAAAATAATTAAAGGATCAAGGCAATGTAATATTTCCTCAGTACAAAACCAAGTGTGAGCAGCTGCTTCTGCCAAACAGCAGGAATGTTACCAAAACAGAAATTGTTGGGAAAGTTCAGCAGGTCTGGAAGCATCTGTGGAAAGAAATCAGTGTTAATGTTTTGGGTCGCGTAACCCTTCCTCAGAACTGGTTCTGAGACCTTGGCTCGAAATGTTAACTCTGATTTCTCTCCGCAGATACTGACAGACCTGCTGAGCTTTTCCAGCACTTTCTGGTTTTGTTTCTGATTTAAAGCATCTGCAGTTCTCTCAGTTTTAGACCCACATTGGAGTCAATTCCCAGAGAGATGTTCAAATCAAGAGTCAAATGCCACCAAGGAATTACATTTTTCTCTCTCTGTTCTCAATCACACCAGCCCAGGTCCAATAGGTTTTATCCTTCACAGCCTATTGACATTTACACCATTTTTGAAGAGGGAGAGACTGAAACTGATTGGAAATAGACACTCGTGGACACCATCAAATCTGCATTTGAAAAGGGCATTTTTGTAGTTCTAATCAAGGTAAACAAATAGATTTTACTTTTACATCATCTCAACAACCATACATAAGGTCAGTGTTAACAATACAGAGATAGAAGGAAACTGCATTCACAGACACGACAAGTTGCCAAAAGTAGAAGATTAAACACATTAAGTTACTTATAACTAATCAGGACAGAATTATTCTCCTCTGATGAATAGTTTTCCGATTCATACACACAACAGTTAAATAATGTGAAATCCAAATACACATTCTGTGCCAAAGTCTGACAAAACAAGCATGGTGACCGTGTGCACACGAACTGACTGATGTAAAACGAGTCCCAAATGCACACACTGTACTGAGAAATCTGTTACAATGTGAACAGCCATGGAATGACATGGCAGGTAATGAAAAATGATACGTTCAAAATGACTTCAATTCATAATGGAGCCATAAAGACATAGAGCACAGGAATAGACCCTTCAGTCCACCAGTCCATGCTGACCAGAATCACAAACTAAACTAGTCCCACCTGCCTCCTGCTGGTGCATATCCCTCCAAACCTTTCCTATTCATGTAGTTATCTGACTGTCTTATAAATGTTGTAACTGTGCCTGTATCCACCACTACCACAGGAAGTTAATTGCACATACGAACCACCATCTGTGCAAAGAAAATTGCCCCTCATGTCTTTTTATAAATCTCTCTCTCCTCACCTTAAAATATGGTGAAAGTGAGGACTGCAGATGCTGGAGTTTCGAGTCGAGAGTGCGGTGCTGGAAAAGCACAGCAGGTCAGGCAGCATCCGAGGAGCAGGAAACTCGACATTTCGGACAAAAGCCCGAATTTCTGCTGAAGGGTTTTTGCCCGAAATGTTGATTTTCCTGCTCCTCAGATGCTGCCTGACCTGCTGTGCTTTTTCAGCACCACACTCTCAACTGCCCCCTTAAAATATGCCCAATAGGCTTGAAAATGCCCCATCCTAGCGGAGTGACACCTACTATTTACCTCATCAGTAACCTTCATTATTTTATAACCCTCTTAGAGGTCACCCCTCAGTCTCCAAAGTTCTAGGGAATATAGCCCCTGCCTATTCAGCCTCTCCCTATACCTCCAATCCTCCCATCCTGACAACATCCTTGTAAATCTTTTATGAACCCTCTCATGTTTCACACCATTCTTCCAGTCAGTGGCATGGTGGCTCTTTGGGTTGCACTGTTGCCTCACAGCGCCAGTGACCCAGGTTTGAAAGCAGCCTCGGGGGACAGTCTGTGTGGAGCTTGCACATGCTCCCAGTGTGTGCGTGGGTTTCCTCCAGGTGCTCCAGATATGCAGGTTAGGTGAATGGGCCAAGCTAAATTGCCCCTCGTGTTCAAGGATGTGTAGGTTTGTGGCGTCAATCATAGGAAGTGTAGAGTCATTACTCGGGGAATAGGTCTGGTGAGGATACTCTTCAGAGGGTCAGTGTGGACTAGTTGGGTCAAATGGCCTGTTTGTACACTGTAGGGATTCTATGATTATTTGAAAAGGAGGGGGACAAGAATTGCACACAATGTTCCAAAAGTGGCATGACCAATGTCCTGTACAGCTGCAACATGACCTCCCAACTCCTATACTCGATGTACTGACCAAGAAAGGCAAGCATATCAAATGTCTTATTCACTACTCTGTCTCCCTGGGACCCCACTTTTAAGGACCTATGAAACTACACTCCAAGGTCTCTTTGGTCACCAACACACCCCAAGACCTTACCATAACTCTGAGATATTAAAGAGTGAATTTGCTCTGCTCAGAAAACGGTGAATCTTTGGAAATCTGTTTCCTGGAGTTTGTAGAAGGCCAGTCTTTGAGTATTGCTAAAGTAGAGATCAATTACCGTTTGATTGTCAATGACTGGAGAAGTTATGGGATATTGTGGATAAGAGATTTTGAACTTCCTGATCAGCCATGATTGTACTCAATGACTCATTGGGTTGGTTGACTGTCTCTTGTTCCTGTTGTATGATGTTCTGAGACTCAAACTCAGTCTAACCCAGGTAATCAACATCGCTAATGACTGTGTTTCACTACAAAGGGATGTTGCTGTGTGTTGTGTGTGTATTCTGCTGTCATACTCATACACCAGCAGATGAGCAAATGGTGCCTGACACTGATCAGATTTGACATCCACCCATAAAAGCAACCACCACCACTGAACCGTCAATCCCAAATCACTCTGGTATTGTATTGGTTATTGTGAGTGATATGGTGAACAGGATTGGACATGTAGCACTGACCCTGTAACCAATCCTCCAGGATGATAGCTGAGGCAGTCTCTGTTCGTTCACTCAGCAAGTCTGACCAGGCACCTGCTCACCGTGAAGGGTGGTCAGCTACCACCTATCGTGCTGAGGTCTGGTTGAGATTGAGAATTACTGTGAGCTGTCAGGGCAGGAGGAGCAAATTGAAGTCACTGGCCATTCTCAATAAACCCAAGACTTTGCCCAAATTGAAAGTCACAAAGAAAGCAGAAAAAGCAAAGTTGGTGTAACACATAAACGTGTGAACCCAAAGGCTCTTCTCAGAGCCACCCACATCTCTCAGGAAAGAGCTGAGCCCAGATCAAATGGTCCCTGTCCCAGCCTATGCTGAGTGCAGACATACCTTAGATATTAATTGATTAGCAAAACTCGATAGACACTTTCTTGCTGTGATTTACACCCAGTCCCTGTCACACACTCTACAATAAATTAAAATTAAAAATCACACAATGTCAGGTCTTGTCCAACAGATTTATATGGAAATACAAGCATTTGCAGCACTGCTCTTTCTCCAGGTAGCTCGTGGGGCAGTATATTAGGACACAGAATTTAGCGCAAACGATCATTGTGTCATACACTGCTGCGAAGTATTGAACATACCTGGATTGTTGTTAAGGTGGCCCCAGCACACTATACACTCTCTCACTCACATACAAGCGCAAGCACACACACATACACACACACACACACGCTCGCAGAGACCTTATCTCATGCACACGCTCTGTCTCAGACACACACTCACACCCATCCTTGCACTCACAGGTGTATCCTCCATCACAGTCATGCACTCTATCAAGAACACACACACACACACTCTCTCTGTCTCTCTCTCACTCTCACTGTCACTCTCAGTCTCTCTCTCTCACACACACACACACACGCTCGCAGAGACCTTATCTCATGCACACGCTCTGTCTCAGACACACACTCACACCCATCCTTGCACTCACAGGTGTATCCTCCATCACAGTCATGCACTCTATCAAGAACACACACACACACACTCTCTGTCTCTCTCTCTCTCACTGTCACTCTCAGTCTCTCTCTCTCTCACACACACACACACACATATATTAAAGGTCTCTCTCACTCTGTCTCTCCCACACATGCAGACACACATAAGGCTGTGGGGTGAATTTGGAGATATATCCTATTTTGTTCAAACAGCACAATTTGTCGACAGCCAGTTCACGTGACGTTTTATCAACACCTACTTTGGAAATACAACCATTCTGACTCAAGGTTAGCATCCAGCCAGACTCTAACCTCACACCTTTAAATGCATTGTCTGAGATTTTCTTAATAAATCCTTAGATTATGTCGGGAATGTGACTTGAAAGAAGTTCTGGGATTTCCATATTAATGAATCGCACCTATATCCCCACTCGAAGTGATTAAAGATTTAACAGTAATCTGGGTTTGTTCAATATATCGCATCAGTTGTATGACACTTTGATCTTTTACGATAAATTTTATGTCCTATGATCCTGCCCCCCTGGATACCTGCGGCAGGAACGGCTCTCTGAAAGCATTTTCTTCCAAAGAAACGTATTAGACGAGAAGCTGGTGTGTGATTTTTAACTTTGTTCAAGAAAGGCCGCGACATGGGCGTTTAATTGTAACCCAACTCCTCCGAAAAGCTCTGGTTTTTATTATCTTTGAACATGAAGCTGTAGTCTGTATGTTTTCTGCCGAGCATTGTGTTCCCTGCCATTGTGGAGAAAAGCTTTAGTTCCAGATACAGTTGGGGCTGCAGTTAGCTGGAGGCGGAGCTGCCTGATCTCTGTCTGTCACTCCGTTTCCTCTCCGGACCCGCCTCTCACTCTCTGTCAACTCTTTCTCAGTCAGGTCGGGCCGGGCTGTATAAAAAAGGAAGGGGAGGCAGCTCGGCTCTCATTCAGCAGCGATTGGAGTGAAGAAGCGTGATGTCTGGAAGAGGCAAAGGAGGCAAAGGCCTGGGAAAAGGCGGAGCGAAGCGGCACCGGAAAGTGCTCCGTGATAACATCCAGGGCATCACCAAACCAGCCATCCGGCGCCTGGCTCGCCGTGGCGGGGTCAAGCGCATCTCGGGCTTGATCTACGAGGAGACCCGCGGGGTGCTGAAGGTTTTCCTGGAGAATGTGATCAGGGATGCGGTCACCTACACTGAGCACGCCAAGCGCAAGACGGTCACTGCCATGGATGTGGTGTACGCTCTGAAACGCCAGGGCCGCACTCTCTATGGATTCGGCGGCTGAGCAGAAAGCCCCCCTTTTCCAGCGAACCCAAAGGCTCTTTTCAGAGCCGCCCCCCCAAATCTTCCCATTGAGAGCGGAGACCTGAGGACGGAGAGGGCACAGAGGGAGGGGATGCTGTTCTGTACCAGGTTATTGCACGTTTAATACACCACATCGCGATTGGTAATCCTGCCCAAACACTAATGTTATATATTGCAGTATTTGTATTTCATGCTTTGTGGGGATAGTACTTTTGAGCTTTGATCTTTCCATCGGCCTGTTTCAATGTAAGTTATTAACATTGACACAACACCACGTTATACGGACAGGTTTATTTGGAAGGCTGCAATGTCAATTGTATTCAGGTTCACTGCAATTGATTTTAAAAAGATGTACTTATGAAGGCTGAGATTGGGTAACTTTGCCGAAGGACAGTGGGCCATGTTTCAGTCTCTTTGTTTAAAGCGGCGCGGTTGCACAGCTTCATTAACAACCGTTTCCCATTCAGTTTGTCCGGGCTGTTATACAGCCCGCGTTTTCCTCCTGCCTGTTCCAGACAGATCAGGCAGTGATCCCGCCCCCTGTCCGCCCTCACTGCTAACTGGAGTGTAAAATACTGCTATAAAGTATCAACGTTTATCTTAATCGGAGCCCCATGGTGTTTTGGTTCTTCATGTTGAATTTCATCTCCGGCTTTGTGAGGGTGAAATCGGCCGGCGGGCTTTTTGAAATTGTCCAAGTGAATCAATCAGCCTCCAATGCTTCATTTCCTGCCCCTTCCGGAGCGGTTTGTCAGTGAGCTGAGGGACGGGTCTATATCCAATCGCAGCTCTAGGGCGGGCTCTCCATTCCCTTCAAAAGGCAGCACCGCAGCAGCCTCAGCATTGCCAGCAGCAGCCTGTGTGTGTGTATTCCAGAGAGTTGGAGAGAATGGCCAGAACCAAGCAGACAGCGCGCAAATCCACCGGAGGGAAAGCTCCCCGCAAGCAGCTGGCGACCAAAGCGGCCCGCAAGAGCGCTCCGGCCACGGGCGGAGTGAAGAAACCTCATCGCTACAGGCCCGGCACGGTGGCTCTGCGGGAAATCCGCCGCTACCAGAAATCCACCGAGCTGCTGATCCGCAAACTGCCCTTCCAGCGCCTGGTGCGAGAGATCGCTCAGGACTTCAAGACCGACCTGCGCTTCCAGAGCTCGGCGGTGATGGCCCTGCAGGAGGCCAGCGAGGCTTACCTGGTGGGACTGTTTGAGGACACCAACCTGTGCGCCATCCACGCCAAGCGGGTCACCATCATGCCCAAAGACATCCAGCTGGCCCGCCGGATCCGCGGGGAGCGCGCCTAAACGGAGCCTGGCCGGCCCTGTCCATTCACCCCCAAACAGAGAGACACAACGGCTCTTTTCAGAGCCACCAAACCATCCAGAGAGAGCGGGGATTCACGGGGGTCATTGTTATCGTTATTGGACCGACAGGTAGAATATAGGGGCAGATTAGTGCGTGTGGGGGGCGTTGGTAAGAGGCAAAACTCACTGGCAGCGGCCGTGAATTTACAACTCATCAGATCTTCAGTGGGGCAGGATTTATTATGGTATTATATTATGGAGTGTCATTTTAGAAGTTCCCGGAAAGTCCCCCTCTCCTCATTGTCTCCTTTGGTGTTAACAAGGTTGGTGGCTGGCGAGGGGAGGGAAACATTTGGCGCCAAGAGACCAACCGCTTATTTTCAAACTTGTAAAGCCCGCCAACATGGCGAGGAGAGCAGGAGTTTTCCATCGGGGGATGCATGGATACGGACGAGTTGATTTGTTATAGTTGATATAGTTCACACAATCTCACTTTACCGCCTTCCCTCCTTGACAGCTGAGAACTCACTCACTGGTGTTTAATCTGCTCTCTCTCTGGAGGCAGGGGAAAAGCCTGTGTATGGACCTGGCAGCGGAGAAAGCGCGGAGGGTCAGCCCCGCTCCTTCCTGTATGCTGCATCGACTGACTACATATTCCACTGGGGCAACTCAGCTCTTCCTCACGCTGTTCAAGGGAATGTGACACCAGTGGGAATGTCAAACCCGCTCGGGAATATTCATGGCGCCATTCTAAACACATTGGACATAGAAGTAAAGATTGAGACCACTCAGGCAATGACCGTGCACTGAGAAATAATGTATTTCCAGAATCTGTCACAACTGCATTTGATGATAAAGTCTCTCTGCTCCCACAGTGACAATACAGTCTCCAACAACAACGAGACAGAAATTAACCGAAAGCAGGTTCACTGTACGGGCCTCTCCGTATTGAAATAAAAATAAATTCTTTTCGCGATTATAAGCGTGATTCATGATCAATGACCAAATGCCGGGCTCTTCACATTAAAAGGCAAAATTAATCGGCTCGCTGTCAGGGTCTACTCTCTCTCCCAGATACTGTGGGTGGCTCTTAAAAGAGCCTTTGGGTTGTCAGATTGAAGAATGGTGCCTTCACTTTTTAGCGGGCCCAGCAGCGGCGGATTTCTTGGGCAGCAGCACGGCCTGGATATTAGGCAGCACCCCGCCCTGAGCGATGGTCACCCCTCCCAGCAGCTTGTTGAGCTCCTCGTCGTTGCGCACGGCCAGCTGCAGGTGCCTGGGGATGATGCGGGTCTTCTTGTTGTCCCGGGCCGCGTTCCCGGCCAACTCGAGGACTTCAGCCGCCAGATACTCGAGCACCGCAGCCAGATAGACCGGCGCTCCGGCACCCACCCGCTCAGCATAGTTGCCCTTTCTCAGGTGTCTGTGAACACGGCCCACCGGGAACTGCAGGCCAGCCCGGGATGACCGAGACCTCGCCTTGTTGCGAGCTTTGCCCCCACTGCCCTTTCCTCTTCCAGACATTGCCACAATCTCACAAGCACTGACACAGAGAATGCTGCAATCCGCCCACATTGCGGCCTCTTCTACCTTCGGTGGGGATTGTGGGGCGGCCATTGCTGATTGGTCACATTGTTCACCATCTCCTAATGTGGTTTCAATTCCCAATCAGATTTCTGCTTCATTCGCCAAACCGGAGAGGGCTCGGGGTGGAGGGCGGAACCTGCCGGTACCACATCATCAACCGCTTTCTTTCCAATTTGAAAAACCCGCCAATTTAAAGATAGGAAAATGTTTTAGATTGAAAAATCAGGGACAAAACATTGAGGAAGTTTCACAAAGAATAATTCCTAATCCTATATGTTAATTTCCTTTAAGAATACCAATGTAGACTTTACACGGTCTCTGTCTTCCTCATTTGCCCACCCACATCTATCCTTTTCTGATCTTGACAATGGGTTTTTGAAGCTGAAACTTAAACCGGTGAAACACTGCAGTCTGCAACTTGTCTTTTCACTTCACATTTCAATAGCACCCACGACATGCTGATAAAACAGCACACAACGTTCTTCCGGCTCAGCGTACCAACTGTAAACACCGTTTTTAGATTATGTTTGAAAGTCTTCCTCCCTTCTTGCTGGAGATTAGATTCAGCCCAAGCACCACAATTCCCATTTCAGTCCGGCACCTGTTTTGGTGTTATCTCGGTTCACTTTGAAAGCCTCTCACTGACAGCTGAAAGAATGCTTTTTATTGCAATTCTGAAAAATTCCATTCAACCCGCGCATTGGAAATGAAAATAAAATGCAGATGTTAAAAGGCATCTGTCCGTGGGACTGAAAAATATGGACGCTTATGTTTTGTTTGCAAGGAGTGAAATTAAATGTGAACAATCCACCTCGGCGTTTTAGTAACTTGAACAAATAAATGAGAAATGACTCTGGGGTTTAATCTGCTGTCCTTCTCCAGACAAGAGAGAGGTTGTCTATGAAGGCCTCTCCCCATCCACCCAACACCCCGCCTCAAGAATTTGCAATTTCATTTACGAGTATTGCAGTTCCATGTAGGGATTTATAGCATTTCTCAGTTTTATGTGAACGTCTGTTAACCAACATCTGTTGACATGTTATATACATGTCACTTTGTAACTGTCGAGGCCTTATTTGGCATTAACTCAACATCTGTCCATTGAGGCACTGGTCCTCTGTGTAATAGTCAATTACTGTTACTTCAAGACGGGGTTTATTCTGTCTCCATCAAAAACTGATGGAAGTGGTCAAACTTTACACGATTTGGAAATATTCCTGCATTTTGTGCCCATCTGTTCCTGGGATGTCCAGCATTTTTGTTCACTCTATTTCAGTTTTCACATGTCTGTCAGTATGTTACTGGACAGTAACTCAAACCTTCTGAAGTGTAACTTCTTGTTTTACTGTACAGGGGTCAGTCATTGATGTAAGGATCTGTTTCAGGTCATATCTACAATTGTGCACATGACCGGATATGATATTGGACAGTCTTAGACCTCCTACCCTCCATACCTGTAAACTATGAATATCAACTTCTGCGAGTTGACATTGTGTTTGTATTTATAACTGCAGTACATTGTAAGAGGCATACCTTGTACATTGACATGGAGTCACAGACATGTACAGCATGGAAACAGACCCTTCGGTCCAACCTGTCCATGCTGACCAGATATCCCAACCCAATCTAGTCCCATCTGCCAACACCTGGTGTTCCACAGGGGTCAGTATTGGGGCCACTGTTGTTTGTAATATACATAAATGATCGAGAAGAGGGCACTGTTGGTATGATCAAGTTTGCAGATGACACAAAGATTGGTGGAGTGGGAGAAAGCATAAGGGACTGTCAGAGAATACAGGAGGATATACATAGACTGGAGAGTTGGGCGGAAAAGTGGCAGATGGCTTTCAATCCAGACAAATGTGAGGTGATGCATTTAGGCAAGTCTAATTCTGGAGCGAATTACACAATGAATGGAAGTGCCTTTGGAAATGTTGATGGGCAGAGAGATCTGGGAGTTCAGATCCATTGTACCCTGTAGGTTGCTGCACAGGTGGATAGAGTGGTGAAGAAGGCGTACACTATGCTTGCCTTTACCGGACGGGTGATTGAGTATAAGAGCTGGCAAGTCATGTTAAAATTGTACAAGATATTGGTTTGGCCACATTTAAAATACTGTGTACAGTGTTGGGAACCACATTACCAAAAGGATGTGGATGCTTTGGAGAGGGTGCAGAGAAGGTATACGAGGATGTTGCCTGGTATGGAAGGTGCGAGCTATGAAGACAGATTGAGTAGGTGAGGTTTATTTTCACTAGAAAAAAGGAGATTGAGGGGGGACCTGATTGAGGTTTCCAAAATCATGAAGGGTGTAGACAGGGTGGATAGAGACAAGCTTTTTCCCAGCGTGAAGGATTCAATAATGACAGGTCATGCTTTCAAGGTGAGAGGTGGAATGTTTAAGGGGGATACACGTGGCAAGTACTTCACTCAGAGGGTGGTGGTCATTTGGAACATGTTGCCAGCAGAGGTGGTAGAGGCAGGCACGGTAGATTCATTTAAGATGTGTCTGGACAGATGCATGAGTAGGTGGGGAGCAGAGGAATACAGACACTTAGGAATTGACCAACAGGTTTAGACAGTACATTTGGATCAGCTCAGGCTTGGAGGGCCGATGGGCCTGTTCCTGGGCTGGAAACCTTCTTTGTTCTTTGTTCAATATCACTGCAAACTCTTTCTATATCATAAAATCCTTACATTGTGGAACACCCATTTTAACCAACAAATCCACACCGACCCTCTGAAGACCATCTCACCCAGACTGATCCCATTGCTCTATCCCTGTAACCTTGAATTTTCCCATGACTTACGCACCTCACCTATTAATGCCTGAACACAATGGACAATTGCCATTTCACCGAAATTGTACGTCTTTGGACTGAGAAAAAACTGCAACAATTGGCAGGAACACACACAGTCAGTTGACAGAAGTCTTCTGTTTATCTGAGGAAATAAAAAGAAATTAATGTTTCTTTTCTGCTTTCTAGGGAAGAGCAGTCACTATCAATATTATAGAGTGCAGCCGTTATACAGACATGGAGTCCTGCAGTATGGAGACAGGCCCTTTGGACCAAACTGGTCCACACTGACCAAAATGTCCATCCACACTAACCCCATTTCCCTGCACTTGGCCCATATCCTTCCCAACATTTCCTATCCACATATGTGTCCAAATGCCTTTTCACAGTTATTAATGTACCCAATACAATCACTTCCGCAGGCAGCTCATTCCATATGTGTACTACTGTCTGTGTAAAATGTTGCCCCTCAGGTTTCCTTTTATTCTCTCCCCACTTACCATAAAATGATGCCCTCTCGTCCTTGATTCCCCAACCCTGGGAAAATGACTGATTTCATTCACCCTATCCGTGCCTCTCCTGATCTTATACTCCTCAACAAGGTTTCCCACAGTTTCCTACCATCTAAAAGAAAAAAGCCCGAGCTTGTCCGATCTCTCCCAAATGCCAACTTCTGCAATGTCACTGCTGTTATTACACTGTTTATGTCAGTTTCTCGTCAATAGACAGTCGTATTATATTCTTACAATTTATTGCTTTGAATTTCATTCTGTAACTGCCAGTTTGTTGTTTTCAGTCTTGTTTTTACTGAGTTTCTGTCAAATCACTGACATGTGAGCAAGGAAATGTCTCAACATCTAAGTTTCTGATGAAAGACATGGTTAATTTTTTTAAAGTCATGAAGACTTGTTATTAAATATGTCAGTATGTGATCTGTGAGTACACAGATATCAGGAAGTTACAGTTAAAGTGTATGGAGAATGATGCCTCCTAGTTCTGTCATGCATTGTAGAGTATTTACGAGATGTTGAAGAGGTTTTAAGAAGAATGTATGACCTTGAGGCGAAAAGAATAATGTCACTGATTAACAGTATAAAGTTAAAAATGACATAACACCAGGTTAGAGGCCAACAGGTTTAATTGGAAGCACTAGCTTTTGGAGCACTGCTTCTTCATCAGGTGGTTGTAGAGGACACAATTCCAAGACACAGAATTTATTGCAAAAGTTTCGTGTGATGTAACTGAAATTATACATTGAAAAATAGCTTGATTGTTTGTTAAGTCTCTCTTCTGTTAGAATAACCATGACAGTTTCACTTCTTTCCGATGTAAATCCCAAAACCTTTTGTAAAAGTTCGGTACCCACAGGAAGGACCTCAACTGGGACCTTGGGTTCATGTCACACTACAGGTGACCACCATTGCACTATACACACAGGGACACTCCAACACACACACTCCTTTACACACACAGACACACACTCCCAAACTCACACATGCACCCTCACACAGACTTGGACACCTTTCCACTCACACTCTGTCTCACAGACACTCACAACACACCCCACCAACTCCCCCCACCTCCCCCCCCCCCCCCCCCCGCCGCCACACACACAAACCCATATGTGCATTGTGATTGTGAGGCGAATTTGAACTTTGCTCAAAAACTGCATGAATTCATGTAAGACTTTGTTAACTCATTTTTTAGATTAGAATCAGTCCAAACATTCCAACACAGACAACAGAACACAGGGGCGAACACCTTCAACATCTGATCTGGCCTGACACCAGTTACCCTGAGAATGTAACTTTTAAATAAAGTTTTGTGATTTACATCAAAAAGAAGTTAAACTGTCATGGTCATTCTAACTGATGAGAGACTTACCAAACAATCAAGGTATTTTTCAATGTATAATTTCAGTTACATCACACTGTAAACTTTTGCTATAAATTCTGTGTCTTACAATTGTTTATTCCACAACCACCTGATGAAGGAGCAGCGCTCCGAAAGCTCGTGCTTCCAATTAAACCTGTTGGACTATTACCTGGTGTTGTGTGATTTTTTAACTGTGTACACCCCAACCCAACAGCAGCATCTCCAAATCATTAACAATGTATCCAGAGTAAGGGACAGAGTTTAGAATATGAAGCTTTCTGTCGAAGAAAACAATGTGAAACTTGTTGATCTTGTTATATTTCACAGCCAGCCGTTAGTGCTGGTTGATCAGCTTAGGTAAAGGCTCGATAACCATATGTCTTTTTTAACAGACAGTTATTATTTTGTTCAGGTTTCTGTCATGTTGAAGATCTCCGAGCAGAAAACCATCACAAAAGTCAGACATATGTGGTATTTTCATCTGCCTCTGTGTATTCTGTCATAAGAAATGATCACATGTTCCTGCTTGCTGCCCATACCCAGAGACTCCCTTATCTAATAAAACAAAGACATATGGTTGTCAAGTCTTCACCTCAGCTCATAAACCATCGCCAACCGCTCGCTGTGAAATAATAACAAGATCAGCAAGTTCCACATTTCTTTCTTCGCCTCATATTCTAAACGGTGTCCCTGACATTTTGAAAGTTTGTCACTGACAGCAGACAGTAACATTTACAGCATTTTGCATCCGGGCAATACTCGCATGGAGATTTGAAAATAAAATGTTAATCAGTGACATTTTCCCAGCATCTACTGCCCAACTCCCTTCAGAAAGTTTTCTTTCCCCCTAAAGGTCACACATTCTTCTTCAAACCTCTTCAACATCCCCTAAACGTTGTTTCAATTCCTAAACAGGTAGCTGCTCCATTCCCCAATCCGGAGAGGGCAGGGTGAGGAAGGCGGAAGCTACCGGCCCCACATCATCAACCGCTTTCTTTCCAATTTGAAAAGCCCGCCAATATGTCATGAAAAGGTGAGACTTTAACACAGAAGAATGCACGAATACTCGAGTTAATTCTACTTTAAAAATGTATACTTTACATAGTCTCCCTTTACCTCATTCCCTAGCCCACTTCAATCTGCCCATTTCTGATCTTGAATGGGATTTTCTGAACTTGAAGCTCAGCGGAAACAAAAAAGGCGCCAAACACTGCAATGTGCAACTAATCATTTCTTTCACATTTCAAGAGCACCCGGTTATATTGCTCAAACATCAGATAACGTTCTCCGGCGTGGGCGCGTTAACAGCGAACACCGCCTTTCGAGAATATGTGAAAGTTGCCCTCCCTATTGGACTCGATCAGAGATCAGTAAAAGCTCCACATTTCCGATGCCAGTCTTGCTGCTGTTCTGGGGTTATTGCAGATCATTTTGAAAGGCTCTCACCGGCAGCAGTTCGAGCATTCTGCATCCGGACAATACTCGCATGGAGATTTGGAAATAAAACCCAAGTAAAATGGGACGGAGGGGGAAACATTTTCCTTGCTTGCCGGCGGGTGGTTTTGTTTGCCGGGAGTGAAACTCGGGGTTCATACCCCACAGGGAGCTTTTGCTCCTGAACTGATCCGAGTAACGCGGAAGCAGCTGAGAAATGACTGTGGCATTTAACATGATCTCCCTCCCGGGCAGGGATTACAGGATATACAGGAATATATCCGAGAATAAGGCGCGCAGAGGGTCGGCGGGCACTCATTCATTGACACAATATCCATAAACCCCAAATACCGTGGAGACATTAACCGGACATACCCAGAACTATACTAGTCCAGCTGTTTCACGGAAGGTGTAAGGTGGCCCTTAAAAGAGCCGTTGGGTTTTTGTTGTCAGTACAATGGTGTCCTTCACTTGGAGCTGGTGTACTTGGTCACCGCCTTTGTACCCTCCGACACGGCGTGCTTGGCCAGCTCCCCGGGCAGCAGCAGCCGCACGGCGGTCTGGATCTCCCGGGAGCTGATGGTGCTGCGCTTGTTGTACTGGGCCAGGCGGGAAGCTTCCCCCGCGATGCGCTCGAAAATATCTTTGACGAACGAGTTCATGATGCTCATGGCCTTGGAGGAGATGCCGGTGTCGGGGTGAACCTGCTTCATCACTTTGTAGATGTAGATGGAGTAAGTTTCCTTCCTCGACCGCCTCCTCTTCTTGAGGCCCTTCGCTGCCGACTTCTTGACCATTTTCTTAGCGCCCTTTTTGGGGACTGGCTGTGCTTTCTTCTCATCCCCCATACTACCGCTCACTTTCACACACAGTGTAAGGGGAAAGGGGGCTCCGAGCTCGCCTTTTATACACTGACCACCTCAATCATGCTAATGAGGGATGGGGAAGGCCTGCTTCCTGATTGGCTGCCTTACAGGAAATATTCACCTTGCTCTCATTGGTTCATGTGGGACACGATGCTGACCTGCAGAGAATCCGAAAATGTGGATCCATCAGGATCTGCAATGACATGGGGAACACAAACCGAAATCTTGAGCAGGGCTCAACCTCCGAGCTCACTCTAAATTGTGAGACCCTAATACCGATTTATCCTGCAGCTTTTAATGATGGCTCTCTTTTCTCATCCATTTGAAAATTGGCATCACTTCTGATGTCAAGTGACAAAATGCAGTGCAATCTGACAGGGAGTGTGTTTCTCTCCTGGAAATGATGGAACTACTTGATAATTGCAGCTTGTTTGTGTTTCTTGCTCTACACTCTCTGTAGATTAAGGACATTCTACCAGCATCTAATCGGTCAACCCCCTTCAGTTTTCTATTCCCCTTAAGGTTCCCCATCCTTCTTCAATTCTCCAATGAGAATAGGCCCAAACTATTCATACATGCCTCAGAATAGCTGCCAGTGTGTGTAACACTGTCAGTTTTACTTTGATTACCTCCATAAATAAAAGGGAACTTTTATTGTGACCTGTGCCTTTTATTTTCTGCTGACCACATGAATTATAATATAGTAATGTCCAATAAACATGCTTCACAAAAAGAGAAATTCAATAAAACAAATGATTTCTTTCAGTGTCAAGAACGTAGTGCTGGAAAAACGCAGCAGGCCAGGCAGCCTCCGAGGAACAGGAGAATCGATGTTTCGGGCAGAAGCCCTTCATCCGGAAGCCCGTCCCTTCCTGATGAAGGGATTATGCCCAAAATGTCAATTCTCCTGCTCCTCGGACGCTGCCTGGCCTGCTGTGCTTTTCCAGCAGTACACTCTCAACTCTGATCTCCAGCACCTGCAATCCTCACTTTCTCCAGATTTGTTTCAGTTCCTGAGTGTATATTTTGGATGGGAATTCAGTCTATCCATCTTCAAAATAGTGCGCATGTCAATGGGCTATAAATGGTTAAATGTGTTCAGATACAGCTGGTAATCTGTACCCGTCAGTCTCTACAATGTAAATGTGTGAGTTTATTTACCAGCCTGTCCCAGTCAGTTTCTAATCTGTTAATCTAAGTGTGTCAGTAATAGTCTGTACTGATCAGTTTCTGGTATGTTAATGCGTCAATGCATTTATCAATTTGTACCTGTCAGTTGCAGCCAATGTGAATGTGAGAGTGCCGTTATCAATCTCTGCCCATCAGATTCTGCTGTGTGAACGAGACTGTCATTTTGAGTCTATGCCTGTCAGGTTGGTCATGTGAACAAGTGATGGTCAATTAATGTGTCCCTGTCAGTTGTTGCAATACAAATATGTGAATGTAGTTATCACTCTGTCCATGTCACTTTCTGCTGTGTGCATACAGGTATGTAGTTATCAATCTGTACCTATCAGTTGGTGCTCTGTGCATGTAGGTGTATTTATCAATCTATTCCTGACAGTCATTCCAATGTAAAAGTGAACTTATCAATCTTTCACTATTAATTTTTGCTCTCTGAATCTGTACCTGTCAAAGTTTACGTACCTATGAGTTTACCTGAGTTTAGGTCTGATCTGCCCCGTCAGACTTTGTGTGAATCTATAAATGGAGTTTCCAATCGATACCTGTCAGTTTTTCTTGCTGAATGTGTGCGTGTGTGTAATTGTCAGTCTATTCTCGACCAATTCCGCTGAGTGAATATGAGAATATCGGAAGCAAACATTCCTCTCAGTCTCTGCAAAGTGAATAAGTGAGTGTATGGTTATCAAATTTCCCTGCCAGTTTCTGCTACGTGAGAGAGAATGTTGTTATCAATCTGTAACTGTCAGTTTTTGGCTTTGAGAATGTGTAAATACATTTATCACTCTGTACCTGTCAGGTACATGTGAGACTCTCCTAAACGTTGAGTGTCTTTATCAAATTGATTCGACGTTTCGGGCACAGGCCCTTCTTCAGGAATCGGGATGGAGGTGTACAGGGACTGGATGTCCATGGTGAAGATGAGGCGTTGGGGACCGGGGAAGCGGAAATCCTGGAGGAGGTGGAGGGCGTGGGTGGTGTCACGAAGGGCCTGTGCCCTTCCTGAAGAAGGGCCTGTGCCCGAAACGTCGAATCTCCTGTTCCCTGGATGCTGCCTGACCTGCTGTGCTGTTCCAGCAATAAAGTTTCAACTTTGATCTCCAGCATCTGCAGACCTCACTTTCTCCTTTATCAAATTGTACTTGCCAGAAGATCTTCTCTGCATATACCAGTCAGTTTCTTCAATGTGAATTTGTGAGCACGTTTGAATCCACCTCTACCAGTTTCTACCAAGTCAATATGTGAGGCAGTTACCAACCTGCACCTCTCAGATTCTGCTGTGAAATTGAGTGTAGCTAACAAACTGTATCTGTGAGATTATGTTACGTGAAAGTGGGAGCGTTATTATTGATTTGTTCCTGTGATTTTCTGTTATTGACAAGAGGAGTGTCATTACCAATCTGTCCCTGTCAGTGTCTCTTCTGTATATCTGAGAAAGTAATACATCTGTCCATGTGAGTGTTTGCAATGTGAATGATATTGGTTGATATGTGCACTATCTGGCAGTTTCAGCTATGAGAATGAGTATTGCTATCAGTCACTTACCAGTCAGTTTCTGCCTGGTGAATATATGAGTGTATTTATCAATCATTCCTTGTCAGTATCTCTCTTGTGAATATGTGAATGAGGTTATCAATTTATAAAGCTTTCAGTTTCAGCTATGTCCAAATCGAAATAAACTTATTAATTTCTTCCTGTCAGACTTGCTTTGTGAATATAGTGCAATTATCAATCTGTCTTTGCTATGTGAGCATCCAAATATAGTTATCAACATGGACATGTCAGCTTTCACAATGCAAATATGTGTGTGTTTTCCCAACTAATGCATGACTGCAGTTATTAATCTGTGCCAATTAATCTCTGTTTGCTATATCAATATGTGAGAGTGGATCTGTACCGGTCGGTTTCTCCTATGTGAGTGTAGTTATCAAATTTTTCCTGTTTAGTTTCTGCTTTGTGTAGTGATTAATCTATACCTGTCAGTTTCCGCAAGGTGAATGCATGAGCTGTGTCATGCATATGTACCTATTAGACTCTAGTCTGTGAATACATCAAAGCAGGTATCGTGCTGTGCCCGTCAGTTTCTGCTCTGTAAATCTGAGAGTGTAGTTATTAATCTGAACTTGTCAGTTTTGGGTTTGTGCATGTGTGTATTTCTCCTATTTGTATATATGAACTTAGTTATCATTCTGTAATGGTGGAGGGTAGGGAACTCGTGGGAAAAAATATTGATGTCTTGAAAACAGTATGCATGACAGAAAAGAAGGTCCTAGAGGTGTTTAAAAAAACATAAAGGTGACTAAATCTCTGGAACATCATCAAGTATATCTCGGGATGTAGTGGAAAACTTATGTTGATAAAATCAAAAAATGACATTCTGTTTTCTTTCTTTTTTGTAATATTTCATAGGGAGGATCCCTGTCAGTTACTGCAATATGAATGTGTGACTGTGGATATCAAACCTGTACTTGTCAGTTTCTATGTGAATATGTGGGTGTAGTTATCAATCATGGTGTCTGCAATATGAATTACACTGCCATTATCAGTCTCTACCTGTCAGTTTGTGCTACATCCATATGTGATTTTAGTTATTGATCTGTACCTGTGTCGGTTTCTGTCATATCAATGTGTGGGTGTCATCATCAATCTGTCCCTGTCAGTTACTGCAATGTGAATGGGTGACTGTAGTTCTCAAGTTGTAACTGTTTCTGCCATGTGAATATGAGCATAGTTATCTTCAGTTTCTAACAGCAAATGTGAGAGGATAGTTGTCATTCTATACCTGTCAGTTTTTGCTTGTCAATCTGAGTATAGTTATCGATGCTCGGTGAAAATGTGAGATGAGTTATTGATGCAATGTGACACTAGGAGTATTATGGTTATTAATCTGTTCCTGTCAGGTTCTGCTGTGTCGACATGATACACTTGTTATCAAACTTTCTCTGTCAGTAATTACCATGTGAATGTCTGAGTATATTTACCAATCTGTTCCTGTCAGTTTCAGCTCTGTGTATGTGAATGTGCAGTTACAGTTATTAATCTGTAACTGTCAGTATCCACTATGTGAATGTGTGAATGCATTTATCAATCTTTCTCTATTCGCTTCTGTGTTGTAAGTATGTGAATGTGTTTAGTAATTTGTCCCTGCCATTTCTGTTATGTAAGTATGTAAATATAGTTACCACTTTCTCCTTTTCAGTTTGTACTATGTGTTAGAAACTGTAGTTAGCTATCTACATATACATGTTTCTGCAATGTGAGCATGAAACTACAGTTATCGATCTTCGTTTGTACGCTTCTGCCCTGTGAATTTAAGTATAGTCATCAATCTGCACATGCCAGCTTCTGCTTTGTGAATCTGTGAATTTAGTTACCAATCTATGCCTGTCAGTTCTGCTCAGTTCATTTGTTTTGTGTAATGGATTGTGTCATGGAAAAGTGAAGAGTTTTCTCACTCTTTCAGTGCACAGTCTAACTGGGAGGAATGATATCAGGGGCTGTTCTTCAGGATGCCATCAGCTTTTCTCAGAGAATAGTTACATACTTTTGTGAATAATGCTGAGAAATGGATAGGTGTTACATTCTGTTGTTAATGTGTGAGGGAAAGGGCAACAAACAAATAAACTGTATTGCAGCTGACTGACCAAAGCTTTCCTTTTACAGGAAAAATCACTGGCTAGTTCATGTCATTGTTCTATTCTGAATCTATGGGAAATGGAGAGAAAAAAGAAACTTGTCTTTCCACGGTTGTGTCTGACTGTTTGTTTGGATAAGTCTCTGGAAACTAAGCTCAATCTAAGTCTGATTCAATCAGGTCTGAGACTGTGGAAAGGAAATTCTGTTCAGTAGTGTGACGGTGCAAGCCATTAGCAGTACTCTTATGATGCTCTTTTGGTGGGAATGTCAATAGCAAAATGACTTGTGCTTTCTGTCATACAGTGGGGAATATTTAAACCATCCAGGTAAATTTAGCAGCTGTACAAAACTCTGGTGTGGCCACACTTGGAGTATCGCCTACATTTGTGGTAACCACATTGTACGAAGGATGTGGAAACATTGCAAAGTGCACCGGGGAGATTCACCAGGACGTTGCCTTCATATGAAGGCAAAGCCCTATGAGGAAAGGCTGAGGGACATGAAGCTGTTTTCATTTGAGAGAAGAACGTTAAGAGGTGACTTAAGAGAGACATACAAGATGATCAGAGGATTTGTTAGGGTGGACAGTGAGAACCATTTTCCTCGGATGGTGATGGCTCACACGAGGGGATGTGTGTGAATGTGAATTAAATTAGCTTTAAATTGAGGGGTGATAGATATAGGACAGATGTCAGAGGTAGGTTCTTTACTCAGAGAGTAGTAAGAGCACGGAATGACCTCCCTGCAACAGTAGTCGACTTGCCAACTGTGAAGGCATTTAAATGGTCATTGGATAAATATATGGATGATAATGGAATAGTGTAGGTTATATGGGCGTCAGGTTGGTTTATAGAACATAGAACATAGAACAATACAGCACAGTACAGGCCCTTCGGCCCACGATGTTGTGCCGAACATTTGTCCTAGCTTAAGCACCCTTCCATGTACCTATCCAATTGCCGCTTAAAGGTCACCAAAGATTCTGACTCTACCACTCCCACAGGCAGCGCATTCCATGTCCCACCACTCTGGGTAAAGAACCCACCCCTGACATCTCCCCTATACCTTCCACCCTTCACCTTAAATTTATGTCCCCTTGTAACACTCTGTTGCACCCGGGAAAAAAGTTTCTGACTGTCTACTCTATCTATTCCTCTGATCATCTTATAAACCTCTATCAAGTCACCCCTCATCCTTCGCCGTTCCAACGAGAAAAGGCCTAGCACTCTCAACCTATCCTCGTACGACCTATTCTCCATTCCAGGCAACATCCTGGTAAATCTTCTCTGCACCCTCTCCAAAGCTTCCACATCTCTCCTAAAGTGAGGTGACCAGAACTGCACACAGTACTCCAAATGTGGCCTAACCAAAGTCCTGTACAGTTGCAACATCACTTCACGACTCTTGAATTCAATCCCTCCGCTAATGAACGCTAAGGTCAGTGCAACATCAAGGGTGAAGGGCCTGTAATGGGCTGTAATATTCAATGTTCTGTGTAAAGAGAATTTACAAATTACAAGATTTGGCTAATTGATCTTTCTTCATCAGAATAAAAGGTGATTATTTGATTCTATGGTTAATTTGAGGAAATGACATTCTATTTTCTTACTTTTTTGTAATATTTCATTGGGTGGGACAAGTGGGACTCTTTGTACAAGGTTGAAGTGAATTTGGGAACAAAGTTACACAAAGTTTTTTTTAAAAATGAACTTATTGCTGGGTAGAGGGAAAACATGGTTTCTCTGCCTGCAAGCTGAACAAGGTTAGAATTCTGTTGAGATAAAGGAGGGGTTGGCAGCTCCTCTGCTGCCATGACACACATTGAAATGGAATGCTGGCTGAATGGGATTAGGTGCTTGTTTTTGTAAAACATTTTGTCTGCATTCACGTCTGTTTCCTGCAATGTACATGTATGTACATTGTTATTAGTCTTTGTACCCTGTGTTTTGATATGTTGAGTGTCTCTGGGACGAAATCTGAATCAGTCAGTTCCTTTGTGTATGTGTATGTGCTCAGTAATGATTCACTAATTGTCATATTTGGCTGTTGAAATGATGTAACAGTGTGATGTCATTATCTTTCTGGTTTGTGAAATTTAAAATGCCCTTATTAAATACAATCTTCATTTACTCCCCAATTATGTACTTTAGACAAGGAGTCTAACACTTCAAACATGGTGTGAATGTTAATGCATTATGAATGATATTAATTGGAAGTGGGAAGACATCTATGGAGAATGGAGAGAAAAAAGAAACTTGTCTTTCCACGGTTGTGTCTGACTATTTGTTTGGATAAGTCTCTGGAAACTGAACTCAATCTAAGTTGGTTTCAATCTGACCTGAGACTGTGGAAAGGAAATTCTCCACTCTGACAGCAGTAACATACCTGGTGTTTGTTGGAAGCAGCTGATCACACTTAGCTTTGTACTGAGGAAATATTAGGTTGCCTTGGTCCTTGGAATATTTTCTTGGAGAGAGACAGAAGATGTTTCAGCTGTAAACCAACATTAAGACATGTTAGGCAAGATCAGACTGATCAGTGTGGCATTCAGTTAATAATCATTAGGGATTTTTGAAACTCAGCAATTCGAACAGAACCAGATTTTGATTCCACTTTCACCTTGAGCTGCCCTTCATCTCCTTTTCTTTTATTTCGATTTGTTAACGATTGGGTGAGATCCAGAAACTAACATCAGTACACCTCCATGACTGGGAATTCCTGATGCAGCTGCAATGGTGACATACATCAATATCAAGTTGCCAATACACTACTGGAAGGGAAATAGAGGCGCTATTTCTAATGTTTCACTCAAAACTTTGAATCTGTTGAGTCTAGTACGTGTCCTTTCTGGGATTGTCACACAATTATAGTCTGTGCATCCATTAGTCACTGCCCAATATCAACAGACAGCCTGAAACAGAAGCCAAACAATGAATTGCCATCAGTGTTCAGAGGATTGCAAACCACAGGAATGTCCCACAGCAGTTCCTTCCCGCTCTGTCTCCCCCAGCAGCCCCCCCCCACACACACACACACACAGCCCGAGAAAGGCCTCCCCCTTCCCCCCCAGCCCGCTCACTCCAAGTTCCGGGCCCAGTTCCTGCTCCGCTCGGCATCTCCCAACCAGCTCCCGGTTCTCCCCTCCCCCCCCCCCGAATCAATCCGGGGGTGGGAGCCCCCTGTGTGTCCCAGGCTCCCATCCCGATGTGCTGCTGGAAGGAGCCCCTGCTGTTCCCTCCCTTCCCTGGGCTCGGAGCTCTCCATTGCGGTCTGTTTCAAACAAACCGCTTCCACTCACTGAGTAAATGCTCCTCAATGGCCGCGCGGGGGCAGGGCCTCACGCATGCGCTCCTCTCCGCAGGAACAATCGGCTTTGGGAGCAGTGACAGCCCCGCGCATGCGCCGCTCTCCCCCCCCCGATCCAAGAAACAAACATCAATTGGTCATTTCCCCAATTCCCTTTTCTCCCAGTTCCTGTGGCTGTGGGGGAAAGGGCAGAGAACGTTTCAAGGTGGGACATTGTCCCTTTATGAGGCTCCAATGGAGCTCCTTCCCCGGTCACGTTCATAACTCCTCCCCCCTCCCACCTCCTCGCGGCTTCATTGCAATCCGATCAGGGAGCGGACAAGCTGACGGCCATTCGACCCATCTAATGTGGGCTACCATTCGATAACATCATGTCTGCGTATTAAATTCCTGCCGAACTTCTTCCCATGAGTATTAACGCTTTGTCGAAAGTGTCATGCAGAGAGTTAGAATAAATGGGAGATATTCACAAATGCAGCTAAAAGAGTCAGAGAGATGTACAGCACGGAAACAGACCCTTCGGTCCAACTCGGCCGTGCCGAGCAGATATCATCACCTAATGCAGTCCCATTTGCCAGCACTTTCCCCATTACCCTATAAACCCTTCCTATTCATACAGCCATCCTGATACCTTTTCACTGTGGTAAATGTACTAGCCTCCACCACATCCTCTGGCAGCTCATTCCTTACATGCAACCACCCTCTGCGTAAAAAAGACTACCGCTGAGGTCCCTTTTAAACTTTACCCCTCTCATCATAAATCTTTGTACTCTGGTTCTGGACTCCCCCACCCCAGGGAAAAAAGACATTGTCTGTTTATTATATCCATGCCCTCATAATTTTATAAAAGCTCGATATGGTCCTCCAACACTCCAGGGAAAACAATCCCAGCCTCTCCCTGTAGCTCCACTCCTCCAACCATGGCAACATCCTTGCAAGTCTTTTCTGAACCCTTTCAAGTTTCACAACATCCTGTGACAGGAGGGAGACCGGAATTGCACACACTATTCCCAAAGTGACCAAACCAATGTCCCTGACAGCCACTGCATGAATCCCCAACTTCTGCAAATCAAAGCCCTTACCAACAAAGCAAAGCGTACGAAATGCCTCATTCACTGTTCTATCTACCTGCAACTCGACTTTCAAGAAACGATGAACCTGCACTCCAAGGTCTCTTTGCTCAGCAACACTCCCAAGGACCATGCCATTACGTGTATAGGTCCTGTCCTGATACGCCATTCCAAATGTAGCATTTCACATTTATCTAAATTCAACTCCATCTGCCAGTCCTCAGCCCATTGGCCCATATGGACAAGATCCCGTTGTACTCTGAGGTAACCTTCGTTGTCCATGACAACTCCAATTTTGATGTCATCTGCAAACTAACTATCTATATCTTCTGTGTTCACATCCAAATGATTTATAGAAATAATGAAAAGCAGTGGATCCAGCACCAATGTTGCAGGGTGTCTGGTGTCGCAGTTGTAGTTTCTGAATCTCTGGTCAGGAGGCCGGGCTAAAGCCCTACCTGGACTAGAGGTGTGTAATATAAAGTCTGCAAATACCAGTTTATAGCAGCTGACTGACTTTAGTGTCAGAGAGTGTGGAACTGTCAAACACAGCCATTCAGGCAGCATCTAAGGAGCAGGAGAATCAATGTTTTGAGCAGAAGCTCTTCATCAGGAATGAGGGGGTGGTCCGAGGAGGGGGAGAGATAATTGGGAGGCAGGTGGGGTTGGGGGGGTAAGATACCCGAGAATGTGATAGGTAGATGAAGTTGGGGTGAAGGTGGTCGGTAGGTGAGGAGGGTGGAATGGGTAGGTGGGAAAGAGGATGGACAGGTAGGACAGATCAAAAGGGCGGTGCCTAGTTGGAAGGTTGGACCTGGAATGAGTTGGGGGTGAGGGGAAATGAGGAAAATGGTGAAATCCACTTTAATCCCGCGTGGTTGGAGGCTATCAAGGTGAAGATGAGGCCTTCTTCCTCCAGGCATCGGCTGGTGAGGGTTTGGTGGTGGAGGAGGCGTGTGGCATGCCACAGGCAGAAACTTGGTGGGGAAGGGAGTCCCGTAATGATAGACCCCCACCTAGCCGGGAGTGCCAGGCTCTTGATCCAGTGACAGTAAAGGAGAAGGAATACATTTCCAAGTCAGGATGGTGAGTGCCTTGGAGGTGAACTTGTCTGATATGAAGGTGGTGTTCCCCTACATCAGCCTCCCTTATCCTTTTTTAGACAGAATTCGTCATGAGTTTGAAGGTGTTTACAAATTACAAACCTATAGTTTACAAGGGCCATTTGAGGTAGTTTTGATTCAAAGAAAAGGCCTCCAAATTGTGAAGGAAATAACCCCGACAGACGTGAGGCCTGGGAACAGCTTAACATTCAACAAAGAATGATAAAAAGGCATTGATTACTGAAGAGCAAAGGAGTAAAAGAGTAAGGTTGTAGAAACCATTAAAAAGTGAAAGTTATGATAGGGATGTAAAGAGAGAAAGGAAAATACACGGGTTGGTGAAGACAAACGTAGTTCACTTAGAATTAAAATGGGGGGAGTCCACAATGGGGACCAAAAATGGTTTTCCAACTGAATATCTTCTCTTGTTCTGTGTTCACAAAAGGGGATATAATTAACACAGCGGGAATTTTGGGGAACACAGAGTTTAGTGAGATTGAGATAATGAACCAAATCAGCATTATTTGGGAAATTGAGTTGAGGCAATGGATAGGACTGAAGGCTGAGAATTTGAGAAAACAATAGTCAGGTTCTGATGGAGTCAGCATGGATTTGAAGGGCCTGCTCCTGTGATTACTCTTCCATGTTCTCAGCTTGACAAACCGCCTGGAAATATCTCAGGGTGTAACCAGGAGAGCTGATGGGAGTTTAACAATCACTGGGGACAAAACAAAACTACAACTAACTCCCGGGACACCGGAGAAAGGCTGAGAGGAGAAATTCTATCCTTCCACACTTCCACTTGGTGATATTACTGGCTGTGACTGTATGGATGTGAATATTGTCTCAGAGAGACTGGAGGAAAAGGGCGGGTCTGTTCGTCGAACGTAACTGTGTTTGTGTGTCTGCGAATATTATGATATTTCTGAGTGTCTCTTGTGCAAATCAAAAACATTTTCAATTCCAGTTATCCCCCGACTGCCCCACTAGACTCCAAAGGTGGAATTCAAGGGAATATATTTGTTGATTTCAAGATTTCAGTCTAAAAGTACCGACAATGTCAGCGCTCAGCTCAGAGAGCTCGATCTGTTCAGCAGCAAAATGCGTTTAACTCGACAGCGGAGCCGTCTATTCGAGTGAAACCTTTTCAGTCGCAAACCTTTCAGTGTCAGGGTGAGGAGCGATCGAGCCTGGCTCTCTGGAGATACGGAATTTCAGAGGAATCGGAGAGTTTAGACAGTTAGAGAAACACAGAGAGGCAGCAGGCGCAAGGAGCTGACGGCAGGTTGTCTCTGCACCGTCCGCTCGCTGCCTTGAAGTTGCTCAGTGCCGCCCCCACCCCCAGAAGCTTCATTGCTGACCCAGTTCAGACTGACCCAGAGAGAGAGAGAGAGAGAGAGAATCAGCACAGAGTTCTCGACATGAGCGACAGTGCAGCCGCCGAAACGGCTCCTCCAGCCTCCGCTCCCACCAAAGCCAAGGCTCCCAAGAAAAAGGCGGCGTCTCCCAGGAAAAAAGCAGCCGGTCCCAAGTTGGGCGAGCAGATTCTGGGGATTGTCCGGGAGTGCAAGGATCGTAACGGAATGTCTCTTTTCAGTATAAAGAAAGCGTTGGAGAGAAGCGGGGTCGATGTGAACAAGCGCAACTCCCAGATCAAGATGTGTATCAGGAGGTTACTGGTGAAAGGCTCCCTGACTCAGGTCAAGGGCAAGGGCGCCTCCGGCTCCTTCAAACTCACTCAGACTTCAGGCAAGGCAGAAGCGGCAAAGAAGGTGAGAACAGCAGCAAGCGGCAAGAAAGCGGCCGTGAAGAAAACACCAGGCAAGAAGGCAACAGCGAAAAAATCCCCAGCCAAGAAAACAACAGGCAAGGGACCAACAGCTAAGAAAGCAACAGCTAAGAAAGCAGGTATCGGGAAGGCAGCCCCGCCAAAGAAAAAGCGAGTGAGCAAAGCAGCGCCGAAGAAAAAGCCTCCCGTGAAGAAGGTGATAAAGGCCAAGAGCCCCAAGCCCCCCAAACCCCTCAGCAAATCGGTTAAAGCCAAGACCAAGGCCAAAGTGCCCAAGAAAGCAGCAAAGAAGTGAACCAGTCGGTGGAACATGTAACCATCTGAACCCAAAGGCTCTTCTCAGAGCCACCCACATCTCTCAGGGAAAGAGCTGAGCCCGGATCAAATGGTCCCTGTCCCGGTGCCGAGTGCAGACATACCCAAGATGTTAATCCGACTGAATTCCTCAAACACACACTCTCGCCACGGTTTGTGAGAGCACAGACCTGAGAATGGGGAAGGTATCACACGGGGAGGGTTTATTGATCTCCATCTGGTTATTTCACATCGCGACTTGTATTTCTGCCCGGACACCAATGTGACATATTGCAGGATTTGTATTTCATTGTCCCTTCCAGGAATGATGCTTTGTTCAGTTTTGATTCTGGGGTGGGGCGGATGTTATCATGGCGTGTTCTTTCGGTCTGTCTCTTACAGACAGAGCAGGCAGTAATTCCACATTGTGTTCGGGCCCATTCCAATCTGGGTGAAACAAAGATGGACCGATACAGGGCGATTCTGTAACTTTCTCGGTGTACACTGTATTAGTTTGGAAGCTGTTTAAACCGGCGGGGTTGTTTCGATTGACTCACGGCGGTTGTTTGGCTGGGCTGTGAGAAACCCCTCGCTTTCCTCCTGCCTGTTCCACACAGGTCAGGCAGTGATGCCGCTGCTTTCCGCAGGGTCTTAAATACTGCTGTAAAGAATAAGCTTTTATCTTAGTTGCAGACGGATAGTGTTTTGCTTCTTAATGTTTAATTTCATTTCAGGATTTGTGAGGGTGAAATCGGCGGGCTTTTTGAAATTGACAGACCGTCATTCCAAGTGAACCAATCAGCCGCCAATAATCTTTTCCTGCCTTTTCTGTACCTTCCGGAGGTGTTCCTCTGTGGGATGACGGATGGGGCTGTATCCAATCCCAGCTCCCGGGGGGCGGGGCTCTCCATTCCCTGAAACAGGCCTCACCACAGCAGCCTCAGCTTTGATAACAGCAGCCTGTGTGTTTGTGTGTGTTCTGTGATGTCCCATTATCATCCATATGTTTATCCAATGACTATTTAAATGCCATTTAAGGTTGGCGAGTCAACTACTGTTGCAGGCAGAACGTTCCTCACCCATACTGCTCTCGAACCTACCTCTGACATCTGTCCTAAATCTATCACCCCTCAATTTTAAGCTATGTTCCATCCTGCTGGACATCACCATTCAAGGAAAAAACGCTCTCACTGTCCACCTTCTCTAATCCACTGATCATCTCGTATGATTCTATTAAGTCATTTCTTAAGCTTCTCTCTAACGAATACAGCCTCAGGTCCCTCAGCCTTTCCTCATAAGGCGAAAGTGAGGACTGCAGATGCTGGAGATCAGAGTCAAGATTAGGGTGGCGCTGGAAAAGCACAGCAGGTCAGGCAGCATCCGAGGAGCAGGAAAATCGACGTTTTGGGCAAAAGCCCTTCATCAGGAATGAGGCTGGAAGCTTCCGGGGTGGAGAGATAAATGGGAGGGGGTGAGGCTGGGGAGAAGATAGCTGAAAGGTGGATGGAGGTGGGGACGAAGGTGACTAGTCGGAGTGGAGGGTAGAGCGGATACATGGGAAAGAAGTTTGGCAGGAAGGACAGGTCATGAGGATGGTGCTGAGCTGGCAGGTTGGAACTGGGGTGAGGTGGGGGGAGGGAAAGTGAGGAAATTGGAGAAGTCCACATTGATGCCCTGTGGTTGAAGTGTTCCAAGGCGGAAGATGAGGCGTTCTTCCTCCAGGCATCAGGTGGTGGTGGAGGGGGCCAAGGACCTGCATGTCCTTGGCAGAGTGTGGGAGAGAGTTGAAATGTTTGGCCATGGGGCAGTGGGGGTGTGGGTGTCCCGGAGATGTTCCCTAATGCGCTCTGCGACAAGGCGTCCAATCTCCCCAGTGTAAAGGAGACCACATCGGGAGTGCATCCACCTACAAACGGACCCCACCACCAGGGATACATTTCCCTCCCCACCCCGATCCACTTTGACAAAGACTGTTCCATCCATGACTATCTGGTCAGGTCCACGCACTCCCAACAACCCACCGTCCCCTCCTGGCACCGCAGGAATTGCAAAACCTGTGCCCACACCTTCCCCACTCACCTTCATCCAAGGCCCCAAAGGAGTCTTCCACGTCCATCAAAGTTTCACCTGCACATCCACCAATGTGATTTGTTGTATTTCTTGCTCCTGATGTGGTCTCCTTTACATTGGGGAGACTGGATGCCTTCTCACAGAGAGCTTTAGTTACCATCTCCAGGACACCCGCACCAATCTACCCCACCGCCCCGTGACTGAACATTTCCACTCCCCCTCACATTCTGCTGAATACATGCAGGTCCTTGGCCTCCCCCACCGCCATTCCCTCACCACCCGACACCTGGAGCAAGTACACCTCATCTTCCGCCTCAGAACACTCCAAACCCAGGGCATCAATGTGGACTTCACCAGTTTCCTCATTTCCCCTCCCCCCATCTTACCCCAGTTCCAACCTACCAGCTCAGCACTCTCCTCATGACCTGTCCTACCTGCCAATCCTCCTAACCACCTATCCACTCCACCCTACTCTCTGACCTTCCACCTTCATCCCCACCTCCATCCACCTATTGCACTCTCAGCAACCTTCTTCCTAGTCTCACCCATTTAACTCCTGCCTCATTCCTGATGAAGGGCTTTTGCCTGAAATGTCAATTTTCCTGCTCCTCAGATGCTGCCTAACCTGCTATGCTTATCCAGCACCACTCCCATCTTTCCTCCATACCAGGCAACCTCTTGGTAAATCTCCTCTGCACCTTTGCAATGTGTTTCCACGTCCTCCTACAATACACCATATGCGGCCGCACCAGAGTTTTGAATAGCTGCAACATGACCTCATGGCTTCAAAATTGAATCCCTTGACCAATAAAAGCTAACACACCGTACCATTCTTACTTGTAGTGACCTGGGTGGCCAAAGTTAAAAATCACACAACACCAGGTAATAGTCCAACAGGCTTAATTGGAAACACTAGCTTTCGGAGCATCACTCCTTCATCATAGCAAATGTTTACAGTGTGATGTAACTGAAATTATACATTGAAAAATACCTTGATTGTTTGTTGAGTCTTTCATCTGTTCAAATACCATGATAGTTTCACTTCTTTCATGTGTAAATCACAAAACTGTTTTTTAAAAGTTACATTCTCAGATTAACTGTAACAATTGGTGTTAGCCAGACAATAGGTTGAAGGTGTTAGCCCCTAGTGTTCTCTGTCTGTGCCATAATGTTTAGACTGATTCTAATCTAAAAAGCGAGATAACAGAGTTTTACATGAATTCATGCAGTTTTTGAGCAAAGTACAATGTAACTCTGCAAGTAGAATTTCACCCACAACCGTATATGTGGGTCTTTGTGTGTGTGTGTGTCTTTCTGTCTGTCTGGGATGGGGGTTGTGAGTGTGAGAGAGAGTGTATATGTGAATGTAGAGTGTCTAAGTCTGTGAGGGGGTGCATGTGTGAGTGTGGGAGTGTGTGTGTATGTAGGAGTGTGTTTGTGTGTCTGGGGTTGGGGGTTGTGAGTGTCTGTGTGAGAGAATGTATATGTGTGTGCATGAGTGTAGAGTTGGTCTAAGTCTGTGAGAGGATGCATGTGTGAGTGCGTGTGTCTGTAAGGGTGTCCGTGTGTGTTTAGGAGTGCCTGTGTGTGTGTGTGTGTGTGTGTGTGTAGTGCAATGGTGGTCACCTGTAGTGTGACATGAACCCAAAGTCCCCGTTGGGCCCTCCCTATGGGTATGGAACATAGCTATCAGCCTCTGCTTGGCCACTTTTTGCTGCTGCCTGTCCCAAAGTGTGCCTTGGAGTATGGTCACCCGAAGGTCCGAGGTCGAATGTCCTGGACCACTGAAGTATTCCCCAACTTAGAACATAGAACATAGAAGAATACAGCACAGTACAGGCCTTTCGGCCCTCGATGTTGCGCCGATCCAAGCCCACCTAACCTACACTAGCCCACTATCCTCCATATGCCTATCCAATGCCCGCTTAAATGCCCATAAAGAGGGAGAGTCCACCACTGCTACTGGCAGGGCATTCCATGAACTCACGACTCGCTGAGTAAAGAACCTACCCCTAACATCTGTCCTATACCTACACCCCCTTAATTTAAAGCTCTGCCCCCTCGTAATAGCTGACTCCATACCTGGAAAAAGATTCTCACTGTCAACCCTATCTAAACCCCTAATCATCTTGTACACCTCTATCAAGTCACCCCTAAACCTTCTTTTCTCCAATGAAAACAACCCCAAGTGCCTCAGCCTATCCTCATACGATCTTCCTACCATACCAGGCAACATCCTGGTAAAGCTCCTCTGCACCCCTTCCAGTGCCTCCACATCCTTCCGATAGTATGGCGACCAAAACTGCACACAATACTCCAGATGCGGCCGCACCAGAGTCTTATACAACTGCAACATTTCCTCAGGGCTCCGGAACTCAATTCCTCTTCCAATAAAAGCCAGTACGCCATATGACTTCTTCACCACACTATTTACCTGGGTGGCAACTTTCAAAGATCTGTGTACATGGACACCAAGATCCCTCTGCTCATCCACACTACCAAGTATCCGACCATTAGCCCAGTACTCCATCTTTTTGTTACTCTTACCAAAGTGAATCACCTCACACTTAGCTACATTGAACTCCATTTGCCACCTTTCTGCCCAGCTCTGCAGCTTATCTATATCCCGCGGTAACCTGCCACATCCTTCCTCACTGTCTACAACTCCTCCGACTTTCATATCATCCGCAAACTTGCTCACCCAACCTTCTAACCCCTCTTCCAGGTCATTTATAAAAATGACAAACAGCAATGGTCCCAAAACAGATCCTTGCGGAACACCGCTAGTGACGGCACTCCAAGATGAACCTTTGCCATCAACTGCTACCCTCTGTCTTCTTCCAGCCAGCCAACCCCTAATCCAAACTTCCAACTCACCCTCAATGCCATACCTCCGTATTTTTTGCAGTAGTCTACCATGGGGAACCTTATCAAATGCCTTACTAAAATCCATATACACCACATCTACCGCTTTCCCCTCGTCCACCTTCTTAGTCACCTTCTCAAAGAATTCAATAAGGTTTGTGAGGCATGACCTGCCCTTCACAAAACCATGCTGACTATCCTTGATCACATTATTCCTTTTCAGATGTTCATAAATCCTATCCCTGACAATTCTCTCTAAGACTTTGCCCACAACAGAAGTGAGACTCACCGGCCTATAGTAACTCGGGTTATCGCTACTCCCCTTCTTGAACAAGGGAACCACATTTGCTCGCCTCCAATCTTCTGGCACTACTCCTGTAGACAACGAGGACATAAAAATCAAGGCCAATGGCTCTGCAATCTCCTCCCTTGCTTCCCAGAGAATCCTAGGATAAATGCCATCAGGCCCAGGGGACTTATCTATTTTCACCCTTTCCAGAATTTCCAACACCTCTTCTCTACATACCTCAAAGCCATCCATTCTATTTAATTGTGACTCAGTATTCACATCGACAACAATGTCCTGTTCCTGAGTGAATACTGACAAAAAGTATTCATTCAGTGTCTCCCCAATCTCTTCAGCCTCCACATGCAACTTCCCACTACTATCCTTGACTGGACCTATTCCTACCCTAGTCATTCTTTTATTCCTGACATACCTATAGAAAGCCTTAGGGTTTTCCCTAATCCTACCAACTAAAGACCTTTCATGTCCCCTCCTTGCTGCTCTTAGCTCTCTCTTCAGGTCTTTCCTGGCTACCTTATAACTCTCAATCGCCCCAATTGAACCTTCACGCCTCATCTTTACATAGGCCGCCCTCTTCCATTTAACAAGGGATTCCAATTCCTTATTAAACCACGGCTCCCTCACAACGACCCTTTCCTCCCTGCCTGACAGGTACATACTTATCAAGGACAGTGAACAGTTGCTCTTTGAACAAGCTCCACATATCAATTGTGCCCATGCCTTGAAGCTTACTTTTCCAAGCCACACATCCTAAGTCATGCTTACCGCATCATAATTTCCCTGCCCCCAGCAATAACTCTTGCTCTGTAGTGCACACTTACCCCTCTCCATCACTGGAGTAAAAGTCACCAAATTGTGGTCACTGTCCCCAAAGTGCTCACCTACCTCTAATTCTAACACCTGGCCTGGTTCGTTACCCAGAACCAAATCCAGTATGGCCTCACCTCTTGTTGGCCTATCTACATGTTGTGTCAGGAAACCCTCCTACACACATTGGGCAAACACTGACCCATCTAACGAACTTGAGCTATAGCTTTCCCAATCAATATCAGGAAAGTTAAAGTCCCCCATAACAACCACCCTATTACTTTCACTCTTCTCTTGAATCATCCTCGCAATCCTTTCTTCTACGATTCTAGGACTATTAGGAGGCCTGTAAAAGACACCTAACAGGGTGAGCTCACCTTTCCTATTCCTAACCTCAGCCCAAACTACCTCAGATGGCGAGTCTTCATCCAATGTCCTTTCCTGTAATACTATCTTTGACAAGCAATGTCACACCTCCCCCTCTTTTACCCCCACCTCTGACCCTACTAAAACATTTAAACCCTGGGACCTGAAACAGCCAATCCTGTCCCTGTTCTACCCATGTCTCCGTAATAGCCACAATATCGAAGTCCCAGGTACCAACCCACGCTGCAAGTTCACCTACCTTATTTCATATACTTCTTGCATTGAAGTATACACACTTCAAGCCACTTTCCTGTTTACAGGCACCCTCCTTTGAAATTGATGCCATGTTCCTAACCTCCCTACACTCCAGGTCCTGCACCCTAAAGCTACAGTCTGGGTTCCCATGCCCCTGCAGAGTTAGTTTAAACCCCCGCCCCCCAAGAGCACTAGCAAACCTCCCACCAAGGATACTGGTGCCCCTCAGGTTCAGGTGCAGACCATCCTGTTTATAGAGGTCCCACCTTCCCCAGAAAGAACCCCAGTTATCCAAATACTGGAATCACTCCCTCCTCCACCATCCCTGTAGCCACGCATTTAACTGTTCTCTCTCCCTATTCCTCGACTCTCTATCACGTGGCACGGGTAACAAACCAAAGACAACAACTCTGTTCGTTCTAACTCTGAGCTTCCAACCTAGCTCCCTGAAAGCCTACCTAACATCCTGAGCCCTCCTCCTACTTATGTCATTGGTGCCAATGTGAACCACGACTCCCCCTCCCCCTTAAGGAGGGAACACTCCTGTCTGTTGATTTTTGTGAGCTGCCCATTCACCCATTGCCGTAGCCTTTGCACAGTTTCTCCAATGTACCATGCCTCAGAGCAACCTTGCCTGCAACATCTAAGAGAGACAATGTTGGCTGAGTCACATGAGTACCTGCCATGTACATGGTGGGATGTGTCCCCAAGAGTAATGGTTGTATCCATGTCCATACTCTGACACATCTTGCAGCGCCTACTGTGACAGGGTTGTATGGAGATGTCCTGAAAGCCGGGCAGCTTGCTACCAACAATGATCTGTTTGAGGTTTGGCGGTTGTTTAAAAGCAAGCAATGGAGGTGTGGGGACTGTCTTGGCGAGGTGCTCATCCCCATTGACAATGTATTGCAGGTCACGAAGAACATGGCGTAGTCTTTCAGCTCCTGGGAAGTACTGGGTGGCAACTTTCAGGGCTCTGTGCAAAAGGACACTGAGATCTCTCTGCTCTTCCACGCTGCCAAGAATCTTACCATTATCCCATTATTCTGTATTCCTGTTTCTCCTTCCAAAGTGAATGGATTTGTTCAATATGTCGTATCAGTTGCATGATACATTGGTCTTTTGCTATAAATTCAGTATCCTGCCCCACTAGTCTCCTGACGAAGGAGCAGTGCACCGAAAGCTAGTCCACCCACAAATACCGGTTGGACTGGAACCTGGTGGTGTGTGGTTTTGAATTTGGTTCCTGTCCAGATGTGCGCATGCGTGAGGCCCTGCCCCCGCGCGGCCATTGAGGAGCATTTACTCAGTGAGTGGAAGCGGTTTGTTTGAAACAGACCGCAATGGAGAGCTCCGAGCCCAGGGAAGGGAGGGAACAGCAGGGGCTCCTTCCAGCAGCACATCGGGATGGGAGCCTGGGACACACAGGGGGCTCCCACCCCCGGATTGATTCGGGGGGAGGGAGGGAGGGGAGAACCGGGAGCTGGTTGGGAGATGCCGAGCGGAGCAGGAACTGGGCCCGGAACTTGGAGTGAGCGGGCTGGGGGGGAAGGGGGAGGCCTTTCTCGGGCTGTGTGTGTGGGGGGGGGGGGGGGGCTGCTGGGGGAGACAGAGCGGGAAGGAGCTGCTGTGGGACATTCCTGTGGTTTGCAATCCTCTGAACACTGATGGCAATTCATTGTTTGATTTCTCTTTCACGCTGTTTGTTGATATTGGGCAGTGAATAGTAGAAAGCAAATCGACTTTGACTGTGACAACCCTCTAAGGGATAAATGTAGCAGTCACCAGATCAAAAGTCTCAAGTACAGCATTTGAAATCACGCCTTTTATCCTTCCCTTCAAGTTAGTGTAGTGGGAGCTGCATATTGAACTGTCTAAGCATTCCATTCATGGAGCTGCACAGCTATTAGTTCGTTTTGGTGTCTCAGGAAATTGTTTAATAATTTTGACAAAAAAAGAGACTAGGAGTAACTCAGAGCAATAACAGAACCAAGCCATGCTTTGTTCACAATGTGGTCTTTCTTTAAAAAAAATCATAATTAATCTTACTTGAATTTCGCATTGATCAGTTTGAATTAGATGTAACATATCTTCTGTTTCCCTCCAGAAACATATTCGCTGGACCAAGACAATGTAATATATACTCAGTACAAAGCCAAGTGTGACCAACTGCTTCTACCAGACACCAGGTATACTACTGCTGTCAGAGTAGAGAACATCCTTTCCACAGACACAGAGTGGATTGAATCAGACACACATTGAGCTCAATTTTCAGATGTATACATTCAATCCAAGAGTCAAACACATCTGTTGAAATACATTTTCTTCTCTCTCAATGCACACTATAGCCAGTTACAATAATTTTTACCATTTAAAACCGATCTTTATTGGATGGGTTTTAATCTGAATATGGATAGACTGTCTGTAAATCCAAAATCTGTACTCAGGAACCACGTTAAATCCAAATGTGGTATAAAGGTTTATTAGTGTAGATTAGATCATTGTTACACAGTTACAATAACTATGTATGAAGTAGAGATTGAGTGCAAACATATGGGGAAACTTTGACATTATTAGTCACTGATGAGGCCAAATTAATCTTTTGATCAATCGGTGTCCCATACAAAGACATTACAATTGTATAATGTACATTCCAAATGTTATTTCCTGACATGGACAGAAGGCTTACTGCATGTACACACACACTACTAACACCTCACCACTCCCGCCGCAAGCATAAAATCCTGAATGATTTACAATGAGTCTCAAATACATCCTAACACACACACGATGATATCGAACGGTGATGAAGATCCATAAACATTGCAAGTGTCAGAAAATGTTACATTCAAACTGATTTCTACTCTCAGATCTCGAGGCAAGAGATCTCCAACACAGAAGAAAGCCCTTCAAATGATTAAGTCTGCACTGAACAGCAAAACCAATCCATAACAGCATAACAATTGGCCAAGCTGGCAACCCTTTCAATCAGCATTCCATTTCCATAAATATATCATGGCAGCAGAGAATCTGCCAGCCCCATCTTTATCACAGTGTCATTCTGTATTGCTTCACCTTGCAGGTGTTATTTTTCTTTTCTTTTTCGATTCCAGCAAAATCTTTTTCTTTATACTTTTGTACATCTTTTAAAGTTTGTTTTATTTTTCTACACGGAGATCTACAAGCCTGACATTCCTGTTGACCCTCCCTAGGATACATTACCAAACAACAAGGAATCTGGGTACAGATTTCTCGATGAATCAATGGGATCAGATAATCACCATTCATAGCAGAGCAGTAAGAAACCAAATATCCATAATGGGTAGGTGTGGCAAGCTTTTCTGTGAAGGTTTGGACAGTGTTGTTTGATGAATAAATTGAACTTGACCATTTAAATATTCTGCATTGCATGACAAAAAATAAAAGTCCTTTTGCTTTCCTCCTCCCGACCATATAACAACACAACAATATTGCTAATGGTTTACACTATCACACCACAGAGGCAGGGTACTATCCTGTCTGCATCAGCAAATAAAATGGAATTGATGAATTTTCATTCCTGTATAAGGAATATTGTGGTCAGTCAGATGCAAGCAGTGGAATTGTTCACTTCATTGCAAATGAATTCAGTGAATACTGATCATCAATTCAGCAGTATTCAGAAAAATAGGTCACTATGCAATAACTGATAGCATCGTGAAGACCAGCCCTTGTTGTTATTATTCCCAGTTAGACTTTGCACAATAGGAGACACAAAGGCCCATTGCTTTTCTCTCCTTGATTACGATAAACAACACAGACTCTTGTCTGTTGTGATGTGTTGCATGTTCACATATCCATGAATCCTGTAGGCACTACAACTAAAGAACATAGGCTGTTTCCCATTCACTAAAGAATACGTGCACTGAGAACTCTCTTCTCTCCCACTTTGGTAACTGGTTCCCCACTTTTCAAGAATCGTTTAAACTGCTCAGTAACACAATGCAGGAAGATTGAAATTGCATCAAACTTGAATCTATGTCCTTCTTATCTCACAATAACTGTTCCTTTCAAAACAATCTCTGCCTGTATAACCAGGGCTTTTATACTGGAGACAGCAGCCCTAGACTCCAACTCTCAATTTTAGGTTCCAGTTTCTTCACTAAACCATGTAGCTTTTTTGTTCTGTTGAACGTCTGTCACATATTGAGTCATAAAGATGTACAGCACGCAAACAGACCTTTTCCTCCATGCTGACCTCATATCCTAACCTAATCTAGTCCCATTTCCCAGCACTTGGCCCACATCCCTCTAAACCCTTCCTGTTCATATACACATCCAGATGCCTTTTAAACACTGCAATTGTACAAGCTTCCTCTGACAGCTCATTCCATATATGCACCAGACTCTGCTTGAAAAAGTTGTTCCTTTAATATCTTTCCCCTGTCACCCGAAACCTCTGCCCTCTACTTCTGGACTCGCCCACCCCAGGTAAAAGAGTTTGTCTATTTATCCTATCCATGCCCCTCATGGTGTTATAAGCCTCTATACGGTCAACTCTCAGTCTCCAATGCTCCAGGGAAAACAGCCCCAGCTTATTCAGTTTCTCCCTCTTGTTCAAAACCTCCAACCCTGGCAACATCTTTGTAAATCTTTTCTGAACACTGTCAAGTTTCACAACATCCTTCTGATAGGAAGGAGACCAGAATTGCATGCAATATTCCGAAAGTGACCTAACCAATGTCCTGCACAGCTGCAACATGACCTCCCAACTCCTATACTCAATACTCTGACCAATAATCGAAAGCATATCAAATGCCTTCTTCACTCTGCTATCTATCTGCCGCTCTACTTTCAAGGAACAATGAACCTGCACTCCAAGGTTTCCTTGTTCAGGAACACTCCCTAGCACCTTTCCACGAGGAGTATTAGTCCTCTCTGATTTGCTTTTCCAAAACACAGCACTTCACATTTATCTAAATTAAACGCTATCTGCCACTCCTGAGCCCATTGGCCCATCTGGTCAAGATCCCATTGTAATCTGAGGTAACCTTCTTCGCTCTCCACTGTACGTCCAGTTTTGGTGTCATCTGCAAACTTACTAACTATATCTCCTATGTTTACACCCAAATCATTTATATACATGATGAAACGTAGTGGACCCAGCATTGATCCTTGTGGCACACCTGTAGTCAGAGGCCTCCAGTCTGAAAAGCAACCCACCACCACCACCACCATCTGTCTTCTACCGTTGAGCCAGTTCTGTATCCAAATAGCTAGTGCTCCCCATATCCCATGAGCTCTAATCTTGCTAACCAGTCTCCCATGGGTAACCTTGTTGAACGCCACATGGATCACATCCACCTCTCTGCCCTCATCAGTCCTCTGTGTTATTTCTTCAAGAAACTCAATCGAGTTCATGAGACATGATTTCCCATGCACAAAGCCATGCTGACTATCCCTAATCAGCCCTTGCCTTTCCAAATAAATTCTGTCCCTCAGGATTCCTTCCAACAACATGCCAACCACCAATGTCAGGCTCACCGGTCTACAGTTCCCTGGCTTTTCTTTACCACCTTTCTTAAATAATGGTGTCACATGAGCCAACCTCCAGTCTTCTGACACCTCACCTGTGACTATCGATGATACAAATATCTCAGCAATGGGCCCAGCAATCACTTGCCGAGCTTCTCACATAGTTCTAGGGTACACCTGTACAGGTCTTGCTATTTTATCCACTTTTATGCATTTCAAGACATCCAGCACCTCCTCCTGTGTAATATCTATTTCCCCACATTCTATATCTTCCATCTCCTTCTCCACAGTAAACACTGATGCAAAGTACAAGTTTAGTATCTCCCCCATCTCCTGCGGCACCATACGTAGGTGGCCTTGCTGATCTTTGAGGTACCCTATTCTCTCCCTAGTTACCCTTTTGTCCTTAATGTATTTATAAAAACCTTTTGGATTCTCCTCAACCCTATTTACCAAAGGTACCTCATGTCCCCTTTTTGCCCTCCTGATTTCCCTCTTGAGTATACTTCTCCTGCATTTATACTCTTCTAAGGATTCTCTCGATCTCTTCTGTCTATACCTGACATATGTTTCCTTCTTTTTCTTAACCAAACCCTCAAATTCTCTAGTCATCCAGCATTCCTTCCACCCACCAGCCTTTCCTTTCCCCATAACAGGAATATACTGTCTCTACATTCTCGTTATCTGATTTCTGAAGACCTCCCACTTTCCAGCAATCCCTTTACCGGCGAACATCTGACCCCAATCAGCTTTTGAAAGTTCTTCCCCGATACCATCAAAATTGGCCTTCCTCCAATTTAGAACTTCAACTTTTAGATCCGGTCTATTCTTTTCCAACACTATTTTAAAACTAATAGAATTATGGTCGCTAGCTCCAAAGTGCTCCCCAACTGACAACTCGGTCACCTGCCCTGTCTCATTTCCCAAGAGTAGATCAAGTTTTGCACCTTCTCTAGTAGATATATCTACATACTGAACTGAAAGTTCTTGTGTACACACTTAACAAATTCTTCTCCATCTAATCCCTTAACACTATGACTATCAACATTCACTCCCTATATGACTTAAATAGAGTGTTTCACTTTGGCCATAAAGTTTAACCCAATTGTGTGCTGTATTAGAAAAGACTGAACCTATCACATGATACGCAGTAAATTCCAGTGAAGTTGCCTAAGAAGTAACTTGAGCTATGTATAATTACCCCATCAAATATCTCATCCTGTTTTAGATATGGAGATGTAACTCATGCATCAATTCCATTTTACAGATTGGAGGAATTACACTTCAGCCCAAATTTGTATTTTAAAATATATAGTTTTGCATTGAACCCCAAGCTGAAAAGCAGTGCAGATCTCATACAAAACTACAGAATATAAAATTGATGTGAAATTGACCAAAAGGAAAAGACACAAAGTATCCCGTATTCAGACAGATAATGAGAGATTTTTGAATACAGCGTGAAGACTCTCATATAGTTTTTCTGGGACTAACATAGGAATAATAAATTTAAAACATACATTCAGTCTAGAGATCGGCATGCCCAAAATAAACTGACAGTTATAAACTACATTGTCCCCTAAGACTCCAATGTTGTGGAACTTATTCAACTGAGACGTACAGTGCCAGAGATTAACAGTGATATAAACACATCCACTTTCACTGTCAGGAGCTGACACAAATGACATTGGATAATATCTGATACATTCTGAATAGCAAAGGTTTGAACAATAAAGAGCTTCTGCAGTTCTGAAAAATGACAATTCCACTTTGAAATGACACTACATCAATATAAAATACAATAACCATGAATAAGAAGCACATTGATAACTCATAATGAGAGACTGAATGAATCCCATGTTCAATGTTAGCTGACAAAAGCTGACTTTATCCATACTCATATTCTGATTGAGAGACTGAGTAATGCAAAAGAAAACAACAATATCCGAGTCCAAAATGAAAGTAAATGTCTCAGTGATAACATAGAACCTTAGGAAGGGAACTATGCCACACTATGTATCGGACCAGCCTTGTAAATAAGTTGGTCTGTCCATTTCTCCATGATATTTTTATATGGATAGTCTATATAACAGGATGTAATTTCCTTTATCATTAGAATCAGGAGCACAGATTGTGTAGAGCACAGAAGCAGTCCAATTAGGTCATTGTGTCTACAGTTGGACATTCTATTCTTTATCTCTTCTATTACTAGTTTCCACTAATTGTTGGGACTGTGAACTATCTATCATTGTTGTAGTTTGCAATCCTCTGAATACTGATTGGAATAAATTGTTTGGTTTCTGTTTCGCATTGTTTGTTGGCAATGAACTTTCAACTGTGGAAATAAAAATAATATATATGAATGTCACAATTCTGTAAAGAATAAATATGACTGTCATTGGATCAAAAGTCTCAAGTATACTATTTGAAATAGTGCCTGTTGTTCTTCAATAGTTAGTGTATTGGGATCTTGGTTTTGAACTGTGTAAGCATCCCAATCATAGAGCTGTACAGGTCTTGGTTAAGTTTTGTATCTGAATAAATTGTTCTATAATTTCACAAAAAGAGAGCAGGAGCAGCTGAGGGCAAAAGTGGAACCAAAGCCTGCTCTGTTCCAATTGCTGGCTTTATAAAGTTCATAATAACTATTAACTAAATATTGCATTGATCAGTTTGATATTATCAAACTTAGCTAATGTTGATATAAAGGAGATAAATCTTGTGTCTTCCTCCAGGCAAATATTCTATGGCCCAAGCCAATGTAATATTACCTTGGTATAAAGCCAAGTGTGAGCAGCTGCTCCTTCCAAACAGCAGGTATGTTACCACTGTCTGAGCTGGGGAATGTCCTTTCCGCAATTACAGAACGGATTGAGTCAGACTCACAAAAAGCTCACTTTCCAGAGATATACATTCAATCCATGAGTAAAACACAATCTATTCTCACTATGGACCAGCGCAGATGCAATAAATGTCATCATTCAAAGCGCATTGTCATTCAGATTTGAAAAGGGATATACTGAATCCTCACTGGAAACAGGCAGTCAGGAACTGCATTAAATCCACAGTTAGGGAATTTTCAAAGTAACAATCACGATGAACAAATAGATCATGCTGTTACATAGCTGGAGTAACTATATATGCAGTAGTTATTGAGTAGATCCAAAAGGAAAGTTTTGATATTAACAGTAACTGAGCAAGACAAAAATAATCTTTGAGAAATAGTTGTCCCATTCAAAGACACAACCATTAAATCATGTTCAACAATAAAAACTATCGTGTAGCATGGACAGGCAGTTGCAGAATAAAACTCTCTCACACAAAAAAACACTATCAATGCCTGATTACAAAATGAAACAAAGTGTCTCAGTGATAGTACCGAACCCCTGAAAAGGGAAACATCCCACACTGAGCAACAAGCCCTGGTATTTTAATTAGCCGGTCTGTCCATTTCTACATGGTAGTTTTGTACTGATATTCTATACAGAGGGATGTGTTTTCCTTTTCACACCAGATTCAGAATCTCCGAATTGGTACAACATAGATGAAGGCCATTCCTCCCATTCAATCTGTGCTCGTACATTGTATTCTTTAACTGTTCTGCAAAACAGTTTCCAGTAATTGTTGGGATTGTGAACTAGATACCATCTGCTGACCCCTTCCCCAAAGCTTGAGAGAAAACTCATAAATCACAAAATGCAGCAGAGATTAAGACTCCACTCTCGATACGCTGATAACTGCAATCACAGAATGAAACAGAGTCACAGGGAATATTACTGGCTGCCAGAGAATTAAACCACTTTGATACCCAAAAGTAGAAAGTGACTAGTATAGATGGAGAACTTGACTCCCATAGTCACACATCAGAAGCTGACGTTTTATACATCAATTACTGAACTCCCATATCATCATGATAGCAACTGTCAGATGGAGATTGATAGTTGCTCTTATATATTAACATTGCAGACACTGACAAAGAGAAAACAATAATTACACAAACATTCTTATTACTCAAAACAGGGCAGGACTTGTACAGTTAATGGTAGGGTCCTGAGGAGAGTTGCCAAACAAAGAGACCGAGGATTGCATGTGTGTTGTTCCTTGGAAGTGGAGTCACAGGTGAACAAGTATGTGAAAAAGGGGCTTGCCATGTTTGCCTTCTTTGGTCTGCACATTGAGTATTGGAGTTGGAACGTCATGTTTGGGCTGCACAGGACATAGGTTAGGGCACTTGTAGAATACTGTGTAAAATTCTGGTCACCCTGCTTTCAGAAGAATATTGTTAATCTTGAGAGGGTGCAAAAATGATTGACAGAGATGTTGCCAGGGTGAGAGGGCTTGAGATATAAGGAGATAGTGAATAGACTGGGGCCTTTTTCCCTGGAGCATCAGCGGCTGAGGGGTGATTTTAGAAGCACGTTGTTTGAAATAGGTGAACATCTGGGCTTCTTGGGAGTGGAATGACTCCTTATCCGAGCAGATGTGGTGGTGGTGGAAGAATTGGGAGAATGGGATAGGGTTTTTGCAGAATACTGAGTGGGAGGGCGTGTCATCCAGTCATTGTGAGAGTCTGTGGGTTTATAGTAAATGTCCATCTGGAGATGGAAATAGAGAGGTCAAGAAAAGGGAGGGAGTACAGAAAAGGCCATTCGGCATATCAGTCTGCATTGATGATAACTACCATCGAGGGCACGCTAATCCCAATTTGCTGCACGTATCCCATATCCTTGATGTGCTCATCCAAGTATCTTTTTAAAGTTCTAAGGTTTCTGGCCTCCACAACCTTCCCAGGGAGTGCATTCCAGTTTCCCAGAATTCCATGTGATTTAACTCTCTCAATCAGTCTCTTCTGTGGGACCTTGTCAAAAGGTTTGACCGATTGGTAAATACACTCCCACATGCACACAAAGAAGTAATATTTCAGAGGAAGATGGATAATTAGACTCTCATATTAACAAAGTACAAAGTGACAGTTTGAGATTAACAACTACATTTGCATCTTCACGCAGCAGAAACTGACAGCTACAATTGATAACGACATTCACATATTCACAACACAGAAATTAACAGGAAAAGACTGTTAAATACACTCATATTTACATTAGAGAGCGTGACAGGGAAAGATTGATAACCACATTCACACATTTTGCCAGCAGAAACTGACAGGTACATGTTGATAACTATATTTACATATTCACACAGCAGAGTCTGCCAGGTATAGATTGATAACTACACTCACATTGACATCGGCAACAGAGCAGAAACAGACAGGGAGAGAATGATAACTGTACTCACACATTCCCATGGCAGAAAGGGACAGATACAGATTGATAACAAAATGCACATATTCCCATCAATGAAACAATCAGAGCCTGATTGCTGTCTAAGTACGTAAATGTATTTATCAGCCAGTCCCTGGCAGTTTCTATTATGTGGATATGTGATGTTGTTTATCAATCTGTCCCTGTCAGTTTATGTTATATGAACATTTGAATATAGTTATTAATCTGTCCCTGTCACACTCTGCTTTGTGCACATGAAAGTATATTTACAAGTCTTCCAGGGACAGATTCATAACTACACTCACATATTCAGATAGTTTAAATTGTACAGTTTCATAAGTACGCTCATATTTAAAAGCAGAATCTGACAGGTACGGATCAATATCTAAATGCACTGTTATGCACCAGACCCTATCCCCTCAAATTACAGTATATCATGGAAATAGGCTAGACTTTAACATTCCTCACAGAAACTAACAGGTAAAATTGATAACTTCTCTCAAATGCAGTATTCATAACAGAAACTAACATAAGCAGATTGGGAACTAGATGCACATATCCACAGTTTCATCAGGTGGTCCTGTTCATGGAGCTGTACAGGTATTGGTTAGTTTCTGGATCTCAGTGAATTGGTATAGAACCCTTAAAACATAGTAGCTCAGTCCAAGAATGGAAACACATACATGTTTCAGTTTGAATCATTAGTTTTAAAGAATAACATCCTAATGATTACTAACTGAATGTTACATAGTTCAATTTGATACTGGCAATCGTGCCTAACGCTGAGGAGATATCTCTTCTGTCTTCTTACAGGAAAATAATTAAAGGATCAAGGCAATGTAATATTTCCTCAGTACAAAACCAAGTGTGAGCAGCTGCTTCTGCCAAACAGCAGGAATGTTACCAAAACAGAAATTGTTGGGAAAGTTCAGCAGGTCTGGAAGGATCTGTGGAAAGAAATCAGTGTTAATGTTTTGGTTCTGCGACCATGGCTCACAATGTTAACTCTGATTTCTCTCCGCAGATACTGACAGACCTGCTGAGCTTTTCCAGCACTTTCTGGTTTTGTTTCTGATTTAAAGCATCTGCAGTTCTCTCAGTTTTAGACCCACATTGGAGTCAATTCCCAGAGAGATGTTCAAATCAAGAGTCAAATGCCACCAAGGAATTACATTTTTCTCTCTCTGTTCTCAATCACACCAGCCCAGGTCCAATAGGTTTTATCCTTCACAGCCTATTGACATTTACACCATTTTTGAAGAGGGAGAGACTGAAACTGATTGGAAATAGACACTCGTGGACACCATCAAATCTGCATTTGAAAAGGGCATTTTTGTAGTTCTAATCAAGGTAAACAAATAGATTTTACTTTTACATCATCTCAACAACCATACATAAGGTCAGTGTTAAAAATACAGAGATAGAAGGAAACTGCATTCACAGACACGACAAGTTGCCAAAAGTAGAAGATTAAACACATTAAGTTACTTATAACTAATCAGGACAGAATTATTCTCCTTTGATGAATAGTTTTCCGATTCATACACACAACAGTTAAATAATGTGAAATCCAACCACACATTCTGTGCCAAAGTCTGCCAAAACAAGCATGCTGACCGTGTGCACACGAACTGACTGATGTAAAACGAGTCCCAAATACACACACTGTACTGAGACATCTGTTACAATGTGAACAGCCATGGAATGACATGGCAGGTAATGAAAAATGATACGTTCAAAATGACTTCAATTCATAATGGAGCCATAAAGACATCGAGCACAGGAATAGACCCTTCAGTCCACCAGTCCATGCTGACCAGAATCACAAACTAAACTAGTCCCACCTGCCTACTGCTGGTGCATATCCCTCCAAACCTTTCCTATTCATGTACTTATCTGACTGTCTTATAAATGTTGTAACTGTGCCTGTATCCACCACTACCACAGGAAGTTAATTGCACATACGAACCACCATCTGTGCAAAGAAAATTGCCCCTCATGTCTTTTTATAAATCTCTCTCTCCTCACCTTAAAATATGGTGAAAGTGAGGACTGCAGATGCTGGAGTTTCGAGTCGAGAGTGCGGTGCTGGAAAAGCACAGCAGGTCAGGCAGCATCTGAGGAGCAGGAAACTCGAAGAGACAAAAGCCTGAATTCCCGATGAAGGGCTTTTGCCCGAAATGTCGATTTGCCTGCTCCTCAGATAATGCCAGACCTGCTGTGCTTTTCCAGCACCACACTCTCAACTGTCCCCTTAAAATATGCCCAATAGGCTTGAAAATGCCCCATCCTAGCGGAGTGACACCTACTATTTACCTCATCAGTAACCTTCATTATTTTATAAACCTCTAAGAGGTCACCCCTCCGTCTCCAAAGTTCTAGGGAATATAGCCCCTGCCTATTCAGCCTCTCCCTATACCTCCAATCCTCCCATCCTGACAACATCCTTGTAAATCTTTTATGAACCCTCTCATGTTTCACACCATTCTTCCAGTCAGTGGCATGGTGGCTCTTTGGGTTGCACTGTTGCCTCACAGCGCCAGTGACCCAGGTTTGAAAGCAGCCTCGGGGGGACCGTCTGTGTGGAGCTTGCACATGCTCCCTGTGTGTGCGTGGGTTTCCTCCAGGCGCTCCAGATATGCAGGTTAGGTGAATGGGCCAAGCTAAATTGCCCCTCGTGTTCAAGGATGTGTAGGTTTGTGGCCTCAATCATAGGAAGTGTAGAGTCATAACTCGGGGAATAGGTCTGGTGAGGATACTCTTCAGAGGGTCAGTGTGGACTAGTTGGGTCAAATGGCCTGTTTGTACACTGTAGGGATTCTATGATTATTTGAATAGGAGGGAGATCAGAATTGCACACAATGTTCCAAAAGTGGCATGACCAATGTCCTGTACAGCTGCAACATGACCTCCCAACTCCTATACTCGATGTACTGACCAAGAAAGGCAAGCATATCAAATGTCGTATTCACTATTCTGTCTCCCTGGGACCACACTTTCAAGGACCTATGAAACTACACTCCAAGGTCTGTTTGGTCAGCAACACACCCCAAGACCTTACCATAACTCTGAGATATTATAGAGTGAATTTGCTCTGCTGACCTGCAAGATACTGAACGCCCCCTGCGTGAGGGTTGTGTGTCTTTGTCTTATCGGTGGAATGTGGGAGGTTTAGGTGGCCATTTCTTTGCCACTCAAGGATGACTTACATTTTCATCCAGAAATCAATTAGAACATTTCAGTTGGAATTTCACTCCTCCCCTATAGGTACAAAACAATGGTTTGCAACTGATTTGACCATTAAGGGATGATTTGTATTGCATTGTTTCTCATGACCCCTAGTAATTGAATCCCCCACTGTGGGGAAGAAGCTACTTGCTATCCCCCCTTTCAAAACCTCTCATGATTTTGTAGCCCTCAATCAGGTCCCCCCAACCTGTGTCTTTCTAATGAAAATAATCCCATTCTCCTCAACCCCTCTTCAAGCTCATGCCCTGCATAACAGGCAGCATCCTGGTGAACCTCCCCTGCACTATCTCCAAAGCATCCACATCCCTTTGGTAATGTGGTGACTAGAACTGTTCGCATATTCCAAATGTGACTAAACTAAAGTCAGGTACAACTTTTGGGTGGCACGGTGACTCAGTGGTTAACACTGCTGCCTCACAGCACCAGTGTCCAGCCTCGGGCGACTGTCTGTGTGGAGTTTGCACATTCTCCCCATGTCTGTGTGAGTTTTGTCCCACAGTCCAAAGATGTGCAGGTTAGGGTGGATTGGCCATGCTAAATTGCCCCAAAATGTTAGGTGCATTAGTCAGAGGGAAATGGGTGGGTTACTCTTCGGAGGGTCAGTGTGGACATGTTGTGCCGAAGGGCCTGTTTTCACACTGTAGGGAATCTAATCAACTGTACCATGACCTGTCAACTATTGTACTCAATATCCCATCTGATGAAGGAAAGCATGCTGTATGCCTTCTTGACCACTCTATCAAACTGCATTGCCACTTTCAGGATACAATGGACCTGAATACCCAGACGTCCGTACATCGATTTCCCCCAGGGCTTTTCCACTTACCATACAGTGTTGTTTTGCTCTTCCACATTACATCACCTCACATTTGATTGGATTGAACTCCATTTGTCATTTTCCCCTCCAATCTATCTCTATTCTGCTGTATTCTCTGACAGTCCTCTTCACTATCTGCTACTCCACCAATCTTAGTGTCATCTGCAAAACTTGCTAATCACACCACCTATTCCTTCCTCCAAATCACTTATGTACATAATATGTATTCAGTCCAGGCAAGTCATCTGCCCTGCAAGATGTCTGCAGTGAGCGTCTAGAACCTGGAGGCTGTAATTGAAAAGAAACAGAGAGTCAGTTCAGGAATGAAACAGAAGTTTTCTTTACACAGAAAATGGTGAATCTTTGGAAATCTGTTTCCTGGAGTTTGTAGAAGGCCAGTCTTTGAGTATTGCTAAAGTAGAGATCAATTACCGTTTGATTGTCAATGACTGGAGAAGTTCTGGGATATTGTGGATAAGAGATTTTGAACTTCCTGATCAGCCATGATTGTACTCAATGACTCATTGGGCTGGTTGACTGTCTCTTGTTCCTGTTGTATGATGTTCTGAGACTCAAACTCAGTCTAACCCAGGTAATGAACATCGCTAATGACTGTGTTTCACTACAAAGGGATGTTGCTGTGTGTTGTGTGTGTATTCTGCTGTCATACTCATACACCAGCAGATGAGCAAATGGTGCCTGACACTGATCAGATTTGACATCCACCCATAAAAGCACTCCCAAATCACTCTGGTATTGTATTGGTTATTGTGAGTGATATGGTGAACAGGATTGGACATGAAGCACTGACCCTGTAACCAATCCTCCAGGATGATAGCTGAGGCAGTCTCTGTTCGTTCACTCAGCAAGTCTGACCAGGCACCTGCTCACCCTGAAGTGTGGTCAGCTACCATCTATCGTGGTAGCTGAAATCAAAATTAAAAATTACACGCACGCACACACACACACGCTCGCAGAGACCTTATCTCATGCACACGCTCTGTCTCAGACACACACTCACACCCATACTTGCACCCACAGGTATATCCTCCATCACAGTCATACACTCTATCAAGAACACACACACACACTCTCTCTGTCTCTCTCTCACTCTCTCTCTCACACTGTCACTCTCACTCTCTCTCTCACACACACACACATATATTAAGGGTCTCTCTCACTCTGTCTCTCCCACACATGCAGACACACATAAGGCTGTGGGGTGAATTTGGAGATATATCCTATTTTGTTCAAACTGCACAATTTGTCGACAGCCAGTTCACGTGACGTTTTATCAACACCTACTTTGGAAATACAACCATTCTGACTCAAGGTTAGCATCCAGCCAGACTCTAACCTCACACCTTTAAATGCATTGTCTGAGATTTTCTTAATAAATCCTTAGATTATGTCGGGAATGTGACTTGAAAGAAGTTCTGGGATTTCCATATTAATGAATCGCACCTATATCCCCACTCGAAGTGATTAAAGATTTAACAGTAATCTGGGTTTGTTCAATATATCGCATCAGTTGTATGACACTTTGATATTTTACGATAAATTCTATGTCCTATGATCCTGCCCCCCTGGATACCTGCGGCAGGAACGGCTCTCTGAAAGCATTTTCTTCCAAAGAAACGTATTAGACGAGAAGCTGGTGTGTGATTTTTAACTTTGTTCAAGAAAGGCCGCGACATGGGCGTTTAATTGTAACCCAGCTCCTCCGAAAAGCTCTGGTTTTTATTATCTTTGAACATGAAGCTGTAGTCTGTATGTTTTCTGCCGAGCATTGTGTTCCCTGCCATTGTGGAGAAAAGCTTTAGTTCCAGATACAGTTGGGGCTGCAGTTAGCTGGAGGCGGAGCTGCCTGATCTCTGTCTGTCACTCCGTTTCCTCTCCGGACCCGCCTCTCACTCTCTGTCAACTCTTTCTCAGTCAGGTCGGGCCGGGCTGTATAAAAAAGGTAGGGGAGGCAGCTCGGCTCTCATTCAGCAGCGATTGGAGTGAAGAAGCGTGATGTCTGGAAGAGGCAAAGGAGGCAAAGGCCTGGGAAAAGGCGGAGCGAAGCGGCACCGGAAAGTGCTCCGTGATAACATCCAGGGCATCACCAAACCAGCCATCCGGCGCCTGGCTCGCCGTGGCGGGGTCAAGCGCATCTCGGGCTTGATCTACGAGGAGACCCGCGGGGTGCTGAAGGTTTTCCTGGAGAATGTGATCAGGGATGCGGTCACCTACACTGAGCACGCCAAGCGCAAGACGGTCACTGCCATGGATGTGGTGTACGCTCTGAAACGCCAGGGCCGCACTCTCTATGGATTCGGCGGCTGAGCAGAAAGCCCCCCTTTTCCAGCGAACCCAAAGGCTCTTTTCAGAGCCGCCCCAAAAATCTTCCCATTGAGAGCGGAGACCTGAGGACGGAGAGGGCACAGAGGGAGGGGATGCTGTTCTGTACCAGGTTATTGCACGTTTAATACACCACATCGCGATTGGTAATCCTGCCCAAACACTAATGTTATATATTGCAGTATTTGTATTTCATGCTTTGTGGGGATAGTACTTTTGAGCTTTGATCTTTCCATCGGCCTGTTTCAATGTAAGTTGTTAACATTGACACAACACCACGTTATACGGACAGGTTTATTTGGAAGGCTACAATGTCAATTGTATTCAGGTTCACTGCAATTGATTTTAAAAAGATGTACTTATGAAGGCTGAGATTGGGTAACTTTGCCGAAGGACAGTGGGCCATGTTTCAGTCTCTTTGTTTAAAGCGGCGGGGTTACACAGCTTCATTAACAACCGTTTCCCATTCAGTTTGTCCGGGCTGTTATACAGCCCGCGTTTTCCTCCTGCCTGTTCCAGACAGATCAGGCAGTGATCCCGCCCCCTGTCCGCCCTCACTGCTAACTGGAGTGTAAAATACTGCTATAAAGTATCAACGTTTATCTTAATTGGAGCCCCATGGTGTTTTGCTTCTTCATGTTGAATTTCATCTCCGGCTTTGTGAGGGTGAAATCGGCCGGCGGGCTTTTTGAAATTGTCCAAGTGAATCAATCAGCCTCCAATGCTTCTTTTCCTGCCCCTTCCGGAGCGGTTTGTCAGTGAGCTGAGGGACGGGTCTATATCCAATCGCAGCTCTAGGGCGGGCTCTCCATTCCCTTCAAAAGGCAGCACTGCAGCAGCCTCAGCATTGCCAGCAGCAGCCTGTGTGTGTGTATTCCAGAGAGTTGGAGAGAATGGCCAGAACCAAGCAGACAGCGCGCAAATCCACCGGAGGGAAAGCTCCCCGCAAGCAGCTGGCGACCAAAGCGGCCCGCAAGAGCGCTCCGGCCACGGGCGGAGTGAAGAAACCTCATCGCTACAGGCCCGGCACGGTGGCTCTGCGGGAAATCCGCCGCTACCAGAAATCCACCGAGCTGCTGATCCGCAAACTGCCCTTCCAGCGCCTGGTGCGAGAGATCGCTCAGGACTTCAAGACCGACCTGCGCTTCCAGAGCTCGGCGGTGATGGCCCTGCAGGAGGCCAGCGAGGCTTACCTGGTGGGACTGTTTGAGGACACCAACCTGTGCGCCATCCACGCCAAGCGGGTCACCATCATGCCCAAAGACATCCAGCTGGCCCGCCGGATCCGCGGGGAGCGCGCCTAAACGGAGCCTGGCCGGCCCTGTCCATTCACCCCCAAACAGAGAGACACAACGGCTCTTTTCAGAGCCACCAAACCATCCAGAGAGAGCGGGGATTCACGGGGGTCATTGTTATCGTTATTGGACCGACAGGTAGAATATAGGGGCAGATTAGTGCGTGTGGGGGGCGTTGGTAAGAGGCAAAACTCACTGGCAGCGGCCGTGAATTTACAACTCATCAGATCTTCAGTGGGGCAGGGTTTATTATGGTATTCTATTATGGAATGTCATTTTAGAAAATCCCCCTCTCCTCATTGTCTCCTTTGGTGTTAACAAGGTTGGTGGCTGGCGAGGGGAGGGAAACATTTGGCGCTAAGAGACCAACCGCTTATTTTCAAACTTGTAAAGCCCGCCAACATGGCGAGGAGAGCAGGAGTTTTCCATCGGGGGATGCATGGATACGGACGAGTTGATTTGTTACTAGTTGATATAGTTCACACAATCTCACTTTACCGCCTTCCCTCCTTGACAGCTGAGAACTCACTCGCTGGTGTTTAATCTGCTCTCTCTCTGGAGGCAGGGGAAAAGCCTGTATATGGACCTGGCAGCGGAGAAAGCGCGGAGGGTCAGCCCCGCTCCTTCCTGTATGCTGCATCGACTGACTACATATTCCACTGGGGCAACTCAGCTCTTCCTCACGCTGTTCATGGGAATGTGACACCAGTGGGAATGTCAAACCCGCTCGGGAATATTCATGGCGCCATTCTAAACACATTGGACAGAGAAGTAAAGATTGAGACCACTCAGGCATTGTGCGCTGAGAAATAATGTATTTGCAGAAACTGTCACAACTGCATTTGATGATAAAGTCTCTCTGCTCCCACAGTGACAATACAGTCTCCAACAACAACGAGACAGAAATTAACCGATACCAGGTTCAATGTACGGGCCTCTCCGTATTGAAATAAAAATAAATTCTTTTCGCGATTATAAGCGTGATTCATGATCAATGACCAAATCCCGGGCTCTTCACATTAAAAGGCAAAATTAATCGGCTCGCTGTCAGGGTCTACTCTCTCTCCCAGATACTGTGGGTGGCTCTTAAAAGAGCCTTTGGGTTGTCAGATTGAAGAATGGTGCCTTCACTTTTTAGCGGGCCCAGCAGCGGCGGATTTCTTGGGCAGCAGCACGGCCTGGATATTAGGCAGCACCCCGCCCTGAGCGATGGTCACCCCTCCCAGCAGCTTGTTGAGCTCCTCGTCGTTGCGCACGGCCAGCTGCAGGTGCCTGGGGATGATGCGGGTCTTCTTGTTGTCCCGGGCCGCGTTACCGGCCAACTCGAGGACTTCAGCCGCCAGATACTCCAGCACCGCAGCCAGATAGACCGGCGCTCCGGCACCCACCCGCTCAGCATAGTTGCCCTTTCTCAGGTGTCTGTGAACACGGCCCACCGGGAACTGCAGGCCAGCCCGGGATGACCGAGACCTCGCCTTGTTGCGAGCTTTGCCCCCACTGCCCTTTCCTCTTCCAGACATTGCCACAATCTCACAAGCACTGACACAGAGAATGCTGCAATCCGCCCACATTGCGGCCTCTTCTACCTTCGGTGGGGATTGTGGGGCGGCCATTGCTGATTGGTCACATTGTTCACCATCTCCTAATGTGGTTTCAATTCCCAATCAGATTTCTGCTTCATTCGCCAAACCGGAGAGGGCTCGGGGTGGAGGGCGGAACCTGCCGGTATCACATCATCAACCGCTTTCTTTCCAATTTGAAAATCCCGCCAATTTAAAGATAGGAAAATGTTTTAGATTGAGAAATCAGGGACAAAACATTGAGGAAGTTTCACAAAGAATAATTCCTAATCCTATATGTTAATTTCCTTTAAGAATACCAATGTAGACTTTACACGGTCTCTGTCTCCCTCATTTGCCCACCCACATCTATCCTTTTCTGATCTTGACAATGGGTTTTTGAAGCTGAAACTTAAACCGGTGAAACACTGCAGTCTGCAACTTGTCTTTTCACTTCACATTTCAATAGCACCCACGACATGCTGATAAAACAGCACACAACGTTCTTCCGGCTCAGCGTACCAACTGTAAACACCGTTTTTAGATTATGTTTGAAAGTCTTCCTCCCTTCTTGCTGGAGATTAGATTCAGCCCAAGCACCACAATTCCCATTTCAGTCCGGCACCTGTTTTGGTGTTATCTCGGTTCACTTTGAAAGCCTCTCACTGACAGCTGAAAGAATGCTTTTTATTGCAATTCTGAAAAATTCCATTCAACCCGCGCATTGGAAATGAAAATAAAATGCAGATGTTAAAAGGCATCTGTCCGTGGGACTGAAAAATATGGACGCTTATGTTTTGTTTGCAAGGAGTGAAATTAAATGTGAACAATCCACCTCGGCGTTTTAGTAACTTGAACAAATAAATGAGAAATGACTCTGGGGTTTAATCTGCTGTCTTTCTACAGACAAGGGAGAGGTTGTCTATGAAGGCCTCTCCCCATCCACCCAACACCCCGCCTCAAGAATTTGCAATTTCATTTACGAGTATTGCAGTTCCATGTAGGGATTTATAGCACTTCTCAGTTTTATGTGAACGTCTGTTAACCAACATCTGTTGGCATGTTATATACATGTCACTTTGTAACTGTCGAGGCCTTATTTGGCATTAACTCAACATCTGTCCATTGAGGCTCTGGTCCTCTGTGTAATAGTCAATTACTGTTACTTCAAGATGGGGTTTATTCTGTCTCCATCAAACACTGATGGAAGTGGTCAAACTTTTACACGATTTGGAAATATTCCTGCATTTTGTGCCCATCTGTTCCTGGGATGTCCAGCATTTTTGTTCACTCTATTTCAGTTTTCACATGTCTGTCAGTATGTTACTGGACAGTAACTCAAACCTTCTGTAGTGTAACTTCTTGTTTTACTGTACAGGGGTCAGTCATTGATGTAAGGATATGTTTCAGGTCATATCTACAATTGTGCACTTGATCAGATATTATATTCGACAGTCTCAGACCTCCTACCCTCCAAACCCCTAAACTGTGAATATCAACTTCTGCGAGTTGACATTGTGTTTGTATTTATAACTGCAGCACATTGTAAGAGGCATACCTTATACATTGACATAGAGTCACAGACATGTACAGCATGGAAACAGACCCTTCGGTCCAACCTGTCCGTGCCGACCAGATATCCCAACCCAATCTAGTCCCATCTGCCAGCACCTGGTGTTCCACAGGGGTCAGTATTGGGGCCACTGTTGTTTGTAATATACATAAATGATCTAGAAGAGGGCACTGTTGGTATGATCAGCAAGTTTGCAGATGACACAAAGATTGGTGGAGTGGGAGAAAGCATAAGGGACTGTCAGAGAATACAGGAGGATATACATAGATTGGAGAGTTTGGCGGAAAAGTGGCAGATGGTTTATGGGGAATACATGTGGCAAGTACTTCACACAGAGGGTGGTGGTCATTTGGAACGTGTTGCCAGCAGAGCTGGTAGAGGCAGGCACGGTAGATTCATTTAAGATGTGTCTGGACAGATGCATGAGTAGGTGGGGAGCAGAGGGATACAGACACTTAGGAATTGACCTAACAGGTTTAGACAGTACATTTGGATCAGCTCAGGCTTGGAGGGCCGATGGGCCTGTTCCTGGGCTGGAAATTTTCTTTGTTCAATATCCCTCCAAACTCTTCCAATATCATAAAATCCTCACATTGTGGAACAGCCATTTTAACGAACAAATCCACACCGACCCTCTGAAGACCATCTCACCCAGACTGATCCCATTGCTCTATCCTTGTAACCCTGCATTTTCCCATGACTTACGCACCTCACCTATTAATGCCTGAACACAATGGACAATTGCCAATGCACTGAACTTGTACATCTTTGGACTGAGAGAGAAAACTGCAACAATTGGCAGGAACACACACAGTCAGTTGACTGAGGTCTTTTGTTTATCTGAGGAAATAAAAATAAAATAATGTTTCTTTTCTGCTTTCTAGGGAAGATCAGTCACTATCAATATTATAGAGTGCAGCCGTTATACAGACATGGAGTCCTGCAGTACGGAGACAGGCCCTTTGGACCAAATTAGTCCACACTGACCAAAATGTCCATCCACACTAACCCCATTTCCCTGCACTTGCCCATATCCTTCTCAACATTTCCTATCCACATATGTGTCCAAATGCCTTTTCACTGTTATTCATGTACCCAATACAATCACTTCTGCTGGCAGCTCATTCATATGTGTACTACTGTCTGTGTAAAATGTTGCCCCTCAAGTTTCCTTTTATTCTCTCCCCACTTACCATAAAATGATGCCCTCTAGTCCTCGATTCCCCAACCCTGGGAAAATGGCTGAGTGCATTCACCCTATCCGTGCCTCACCTGATCTTATACTCCTTGACAAGGTTTCCCACAGTTTCCTACCATCTAAAAGAAAATAGCCCGAGCTTGTCCGATCTCTCCCAAATGCCAACTTCTGCAATGTCACGGCTGTTGTTACACTGTTTATGTCAGTTTCTCGTCAATAGACAGTCGTATTATATTCTAACAATTTATTGCTTTGAATTTCATTCTGGAACTGCCAGTTTGTTGTTTTCAGTCTTGTTTTTACTGAGTTTCTGTCAAATCACTGACATGTGAGCAAGGAAATGTCTCAACATCTAAGTTTCTGATGAAAGACATGGTTAATTTTTTTAAAGTCATGAAGACTTGTTATTAAATATGTCAGTATGTGATCTGTGAGTACACAGATATCAGGAAGTTACAGTTAAAGTGTATGGAGAATGATGCCTCCTAGTTCTGTCATGCATTGTAGAGTATTTACGAGATGTTGAAGAGGTTTTAAGAAGAATGTATGACCTTGAGGCGAAAAGAATAATGTCACTGATTAACAGTATAAATTTCAAAATCACACAACACCAGGTTAGAGTCCAACAGGTTTAATTGGAAGCACTAGCTTTTGGAGCACTGCTTCTTCATCAGGTGGTTGTGGAGAACACAATTCCAAGACACAGAATTTATAGCAAAAGTTTCGTGTGATGTAACTGAAATTATACATTGAAAAATACCTTGATTGTTTGTTAAGTCTCTCTTCTGTTACAATGACCATGACAGTTTCACTTCTTTCCGATGTAAATCCCAAAACCTTTTGTAAAAGTTCAGTACCCACAGGAAGGACCTCAACTGGGACCTTGGGTCCATGTCACACTACAGGTGACCACCATTGCACTATACACACAGGGACACTCCAACACACACACTCCTTTACACACACAGACACACACTCCCAAACTCACACATGCACCCTCACACAGACTTGGACACCTTTCCACTCGCTCTCTGTCTCACAGACACTCACAACACACACCACCACCTCCCCACGCCCCCCCCCCCCCCCCACACCCACACACAAACCCATATGTGCATTGTGATTGTGAGGCGAATTTGAACTTTGCTCAAAAACTGCATGAATTCATGTAAGACTTTGTTAACTCATTTTTTAGATTAGAATCAGTCCAAACATTCCAACACCAACAACAGAACACAGGGGGTGAACACCTTCAACATCTGATCTGGCCTGACACCAGTTACCCTGAGAATGTAACTTTTAAATAAAGTTTTGTGATTTACATCTGAAAGAAGTTAAACTGTCATGGTCATTCTAACAGATGAGAGACTTAACAAACAATCAAGGTATTTTTCAATGTATAATTTCAGTTACATCACACTGTAAACTTTTGCTATAAATTCTGTGTCTTACAATTGTTTATTCCACAACCACCTGATGAAGGAGCATCGCTCCGAAAGCTCGTGCTTCCAATTAAACCTGTTGGACTATTACCTGGTGTTGTGTGATTTTTTAACTGTGTACACCCCAACCCAACAGCAGCATATCCAAATCATTAACAATGTATCCAGAGTAAGGGACAGAGTTTAGAATATGAAGCTTTCTGTCGAAGAAAACAATGTGAAACTTGTTGATCTTGTTATATTTCACAGCCAGCCGTTAGTGCTGGTTGATCAGCTTAGGTAAAGGCTCGATAACCATATGTCTTTTTTAACAGACAGTTATTATTTTATTCAGGTTTCTGTCATGTTGAAGATCTCCGAGCAGAAAACCATCACAAAAGTCAGACATTTGTGGTATTTTCATCTGCCTCTGTGTATTCTGTCATAAGAAATGATCACAAATTGCTCCAGGTATGGTTGGAATCACATGTTCCTGCTTGCTGCCCATACCCAGAGACTCCCTTATCTAATAAAACAAAGACATATGGTTATCAAGTCTTCATCTCAGCTCATAAACCATCACCAACGGCTCACTGTGAAATAATAACAAGATCAGCAAGTTCCACATTTCTTTCTTCGCCTCATATTCTAAACGGTGTCCCTTACATTTTGAAAGTTTGTCACTGACAGCAGACAGTAACATTTACAGCATTTTGCATCCGGGCAATACTCGCATGGAGATTTGAAAATAAAATGTTAATCAGTGACATTTTCCCAGCATCTACTGCCCAACTCCCTTCAGAAAGTTCTCTTTTCCCCTAAAGGTCACACATTCTTCTTCAAACCTCTTCAACATCCCCTAAACGTTGTTTCAATTCCCAAACAGGTAGCTGCTCCATTCCCCAATCCGGAGAGGGCAGGGTGAGGAAGGCGGAAGCTACCGGCCCCTCATCATCAACCGCTTTCTTTCCAATTTGAAAAGCCCGCCAATATGTCATGAAAAGGTGAGACTTTAACACAGAAGAATGCACGAATACTCGAGTTAATCCTACTTTAAAAATGTATACTTTACATAGTCTCCCTTTACCTCATTCCCTAGCCCACTTCCATCTGCCCATTTCTGATCTTGAATGGGATTTTCTGAACTTGAAGCTCAGCGGAAACAAAAAAGGCGCCAAACACTGCAATGTGCAACTAATCATTTCTTTCACATTTCAAGAGCACCCGGTTATATTGCTCAAACATCAGATAACGTTCTCCGGCGTGGGCGCGTTAACAGCGAACACCGCCTTTCGAGAATATGTGAAAGTTGCCCTCCCTATTGGACTCGATCAGAGATCAGTAAAAGCTCCACATTTCCGATGCCAGTCTTGCTGCTGTTCTGGGGTTATTGCAGATCATTTTGAAAGGCTCTCACCGGCAGCAGTTCGAGCATTCTGCATCCGGACAATACTCGCATGGAGATTTGGAAATAAAACCCAAGTAAAATGGGACGGAGGGGGAAACATTTTCCTTGCTTGCCGGCGGGTGGTTTTGTTTGCCGGGAGTGAAACTCGGGGTTCATACCCCACAGGGAGCTTTTGCTCCTGAACTGATCCGAGTAACGCGGAAGCAGCTGAGAAATGACTGTGGCATTTAACATGATCTCCCTCCCGGGCAGGGATTACAGGATATACAGGAATATATCCGAGAATAAGGCGCGCATAGGGTCGGCGGGCACTCATTCATTGACACAATATCCATAAACCCCAAATACCGTGGAGACATTAACCGGACATACCCAGAACTATACTAGTCCAGCTGTTTCACGGAAGGTGTAAGGTGGCCCTTAAAAGAGCCGTTGGGTTTTTGTTGTCAGTACAATGGTGTCCTTCACTTGGAGCTGGTGTACTTGGTCACCGCCTTTGTACCCTCCGACACGGCGTGCTTGGCCAGCTCCCCGGGCAGCAGCAGCCGCACGGCGGTCTGGATCTCCCGGGAGCTGATGGTGCTGCGCTTGTTGTACTGGGCCAGGCGGGAAGCTTCCCCCGCGATGCGCTCGAAAATATCTTTGACGAACGAGTTCATGATGCTCATGGCCTTGGAGGAGATGCCGGTGTCGGGGTGAACCTGCTTCATCACTTTGTAGATGTAGATGGAGTAAGTTTCCTTCCTCGACCGCCTCCTCTTCTTGAGGCCCTTCGCTGCCGACTTCTTGACCATTTTCTTAGCGCCCTTTTTGGGGACTGGCTGTGCTTTCTTCTCATCCCCCATACTGCCGCTCACTTTCACACACAGTGTAAGGGGAAAGGGGGCTCCGAGCTCGCCTTTTATACACTGACCACCTCAATCATGCTAATGAGGGATGGGGAAGGCCTGCTTCCTGATTGGCTGCCTTACAGGAAATATTCACCTCGCTCTCATTGGTTCATGTGGGACACGATGCTGACCTGCAGAGAATCCGAAAATGTGGATCCATCAGGATCTGCAATGACATGGGGAACACAAACCGAAATCTTGAGCAGGGCTCAACCTCCGAGCTCACTCTAAATTGTGAGGCCCTAATACCGATTTATCCTGCAGCTTTTAATGATGGCTCTCTTTTCTCATCCATTTGAAAATTGGCATCACTTCTGATGTCAAGTGACAAAATGCAGTGCAATCTGACAGGGAGTGTGTTTCTCTCCTGGAAATGATGGAACTACTTGACAATTGCAGCTTGTTTGTGTTTCTTGCTCTACACTCTTTGTAGACACTCTCTGGACATTCTACGAGCATCTAATCGGTCAACCCCCTTCAGTTTTCTTTTCCCCTTAAGGTTCCCCATCCTTCTTCAATTCTCCAATGAGAATAGGCCCAAACTATTCATACATGCCTCAGAATAGCTGCCAGTGTGTGTAACACTGTCAGTTTTACTTTGATTACCTCCATAAATAAAAGGGAACTTTTATTGTGACCTGTGCCTTTTATTTTCTGATGACCACATGAATTATAATATAGTAATGTCCAATAAACATGCTTCACAAAAAGAGAAATTCAATAAAACAAATGATTTCTTTCAGTGTCAAGAACGTAGTGCTGGAAAAACGCAGCAGGCCAGGCAGCCTCCGAGGAACAGGAGAATCGATGTTTCGGGCAGAAGCCCTTCATCCGGAAGCCCGTCCCTTCCTGATGAAGGGATTATGCCCAAAATGTCAATTCTCCTGCTCCTCGGACGCTGCCTGGCCTGCTGTGCTTTTCCAGCAGTACACTCTCAACTCTGATCTCCAGCACCTGCAATCCTCACTTTCTCCAGATTTGTTTCAGTTCCTGAGTGTATATTTTGGATGGGAATTCAGTCTATCCATCTTCAAAATAGTGCGCATGTCAATGGGCTACAAATGGTGAAATGTGTTCAGATACAGCTGGTAATATGTACCCGTCAGTCTCTGCAATGTAAATGTGTGAGTTTATTTACCAGCCTGTCCCAGTCAGTTTCTGATCTGTCAATCTAAGAGTGTCAGTAATAGTCTGTACTGATCAGTTTCTGGTATGTTAATGCGTCAATGCATTTATCAATTTGTACCTGTCAGTTGCAGCCAATGTGAATGTGAGAGTGCCGTTATCAATCTCTGCCCATCAGATTCTGCTGTGTGAACGAGACTGTCATTTTCAGTCTATGCCTGTCAGGTTGGTCATATGAACAAGTGATGGTCAATTAATGTGTCCCTGTCAGTTGTTGCAATACAAATATGTGAATGTAGTTATTGTCCATGTCACTTTCTGCTGTGTGCACACAGGTATGTAGTTATCAATCTGTACCTATCAGTTGGTGCTCTGTGCATGTAGGTGCATTTATCAATCTATTCCTGACAGTCATTCCAATGTAAAAGTGAACTTATCAATCTTTCACTATTAATTTTTGCTCTCTGAATCTGTACCTGTCAAAGTTTACGTACCTATGAGTTTACCTGAATTGAGGTCTGATCTGCCCCGTCAGACTTTGTGTGAATCTATAAATGGAGTTTCCAATCGATATTGTTATCGATAGTGTATGGTTTTCAAATTTCCATGCCAGTTTCTGCTACGTGAGAGAGGGTGTTGTTATCAATCTGGAACTGTCAGTGTTTGGCTTTGAGAATGTGTAAATACATTTATCACTCTGTACCTGTCAGGTACATGTGAGACTCTCCTAAACGTTGAGTGTCTTTATCAAATTGATTCGACGTTTCGGGCACAGGCCCTTCTTCAGGAATCGGGATGGAGGTGTACAGGGACTGGATGTCCATGTCCATACCAGTCAGTTTCTTCAATGTGAATTTGTGAGCATGTTTGAATCCACCTCTACCAGTTTCTACCAAGTCAATATGTGAGGCAGTTACCAACCTGCACCTCTCAGATTCTGCTGTGAAATTGAGTGTAGCTAACAAACTGTATCTGTGAGATTATGTTACGTGAAAGTGGGAGTGTTATTATTGATTTGTTCCTGTGATTTTCTGTTATTGACAAGAGGAGTGTCATTACCAATCTGTCCCTGTCAGTGTCTCTTCTGTATATCTGAGAAAGTAATACATCCGTCCATGTGAGTGTTTGCTATGTGAATGATATTGGTTGATATGTGCACTATCTGGCAGTTTCAGCTATGAGAATGAGTATTGCTATCAGTCACTTACCAGTCAGTTTCTGCTTGGTGAATATATGAGTGTATTTATCAATCATTCCTTGTCAGTATCTCTCTTGTGAATATGTGAATGAGGTTATCAATTTATAAAGCTTTCAGTTTCAGCTATGTCCAAATCGAAATAAACTTATTAATTTCTTCCTGTCAGACTCTGCTTTGTGAATATAGTGCAATTATCAATCTGTCTTTGCTGTGAGCATCCAAATATAGTTATCAACATGGACATGTCAGCTTTCACAATGCAAATATGTGTGTGTTTTCCCAACTAATGCATGACTGCAGTTATTAATCTGTGCCAATTAATCTCTGTTTGCTATATCAATATGTGAGAGTGGATCTGTACCGGTCGGTTTCTCCTATGCGAACGTAGTTATCAAATTTTTCCTGTTTAGTTTCTGCTTTGTGTAGTGATTAATCTATACCTGTCAGTTTCCGCAAGGTGAATGCATGAGCTGTGTCATGCATATGTACCTATCAGACTCTACTCTGTGAATACATCAAAGCAGGTATCGTGCTGTGCCCGTCAGTTTCTGCTCTGTAAATCTGAGAGTGTAGTTATTAATCTGAACTTGTCAGTTTTGGGTTTGTGCATGTGTGTATTTCTCCTATTTGTATATATGAACTTAGTTATCATTCTGTAATGGTGGAGGGTAGGGAACTTGGGGAAATAATTATTGATGTTTTGAAAACAGTATACATGACAGAAAAGAAGGTCCTTGAGGTATTTAAAAAAACATAAAGGTGACTAAATCTCTGGAACATCATCAAGTATATCTCGGGATGTAGTGGAAAACTTATATTGATAAAATCAAAAAATGACATTCAGTTTTCTTTCTTTTTTGTAATATTTCATAGGGAGGATCCCTGTCAGTTACTGCAATATGAATGTGTGACTGTGGATATCAAATCTGTACTTGTCAGTTTCTATGTGAATATGTGGGTGTAGTTATCAATCATAGTGTCTGCAATATGAATTACACTGCCATTATCAGTCTCTACCTGTCAGTTTGTGCTACATCCATATGTGATTTTAGTTATCGATCTGTACCTGTGTCGGTTTCTGTCATATCAATGTGTGGGTGTCATCATCAATCTGTCCCTGTCAGTTACTGCAATGTGAATGGGTGACTGTAGTTCTCAAGCTGTAACTGTTTCTGCCATGTGAATATGAGCATAGTTATCTTCAGTTTCTAACAGCAAATGTGAGAGGATAGTTGTCATTCTATACCTGTCAGTTTTTGCTTGTCAATCTGAGTATAGTTATCGATGCTCGGTGAAAGTGTGAGATGAGTTATTGATGCAATGTGACACTAGGAGTATTATGGTTATTAATCTGTTCCTGTCAGGTTCTGCTGTGTCGACATGATAGATTTGTTATCAAACTTTCTCTGTCAGTAACTACCATGTGAAAGTCTGAGTATATTTACCAATCTGTTCCTGTCAGTTTCAGCTCTGTGTATCTGAATGTACAGTTACAGTTATTAATCTGTAACTGTCAGTATCCACTATGTGAATGTGTGAATGCATTTATCAATCTTTCTCTATTCGCTTCTGTGTTGTAAGTATGTGAATGTGCTTAGTAATTTATCCCTGCCAGTTCTGTTATGTAAGTATGTAAATATAGTTACCACTTTCTCCTTTTCAGTTTGTACTATGTGTTAGAAACTGTACTCAACAATCTATATATACATGTTTCTGCAATGTGAGCAAGGAACTACAGTTATCGATCTTCTTTTGTACGCTTCTGCCCTGTAAATTTATAAGTATAGTCATCAATCTGCACATGCCAGCTTCTGCTTTGTGAATCTGTGAATTTAGTTATCAATCTATGCCTGTCAGTTCTGCTCAGTTCATTTGTTTTGTGTAATGGATTGTGTCATGGAAAAGTGAAGAGATTTCTCACTCTTTCAGTGCACAGTCTAACTGGGAGGAATGATATCAGGGGCTGTTCTTCAGGATGCCATCAGCTTTTCTCAGAGAATAGTTACATACTTTTGTGAATAATGCTGAGAAATGGATAGGTGTTACATTCTGTTGTTAATGTGTGAGGGAAAGGGCAACAAACAAATAAACTGTATTGCAGCTGACTGACCAAAGCTTTCCTTCTACAGGAAAAAGAACTGGCTAGTTCATTTCATTGTTCTATTCTGAATCTATGGGGAATGGAGAGAAAAAAGAAACTAGTCTTTCCACGGTTGTGTCTGACTGTTTGTTTGGATAAGTCTCTGGAAACTAAGCTCAATCTAAGTCTGATTCAATCAGGTCTGAAACTGTGGAAAGGAAATTCTGTTCAGTAGTGTGACGGTGCAAGTCATTAGCAGTACTCTTATGATGCTCTTTTGGTGGGAATGTCAATAGCAAAATGACTTGTGCTTTCTGTCATACAGTGGGGAATATTTAAACCATCCAGGTAAATTTAGCAGCTGTACAAAACTCTGGTGTGGCCACACTTGGAGTATCGCCTACATTTGTGGTAACCACATTGTACGAAGGATGTGGAAACATTGCAAAGTGCACCGAGAAGATTCACCAGGACGTTGCCTTCATATGAAGGCAAAGCCCTATGAGGAAAGGCTGAGGGACATGAAGCTCTTCTCATTAGAGAGAAGAACGTTAAGAGGTGACTTAAGAGAGATAGACAACATGATCAGAGGATTTGTTAGGGTGGACAGTGAGAACCATTTTCCTCGGATGGTGATGGCTCACACGAGGGGATATGTGTGAATGTGAATTAAATTAGCTTTAAATTGAGGGGTGATAGATGTAGGACAGATGTCAGAGGTAGGTTCTTTACTCAGAGAGTAGTAAGAGCATGGAATGACTGGAATGACCTCCCTGCAACAGTAGTCGACTTGCCAACTGTGAAGGCATTTAAATGGTCATTGGATAAATATATGGATGATAATGGAATAGTGTAGGTTAGATGGGCGTCAGGTTGGGTTATAGAACATAGAACAATACAGCACAGAACAGGCCCTTCGGCCCACGATGTTGTGCCGAACATTTGTCCTAGCTTAAGCACCCATCCATGTACCAATCCAATTGCCGCTTAAAGGTCACCAAAGATTCTGACTCTACCACTCCCACAGGCAGCACATTCCATGCCCCCACCACTCTGGGTAAAGAACCCACCCCTGACATCTCCCCGAAACCTTCCACCCTTCACCTTAAATTTATGTCCCCTTGTAACACTCTGTTGCACCCGGGGAAAAAGTTTCTGAGTGTCTACTCCATCTATTCGTCTGATCATCTTATAAACCTCTATCAAGTCACCCCTCATCCTTCGCCATTCCAACGAGAAAAGCCCTAGCACTCTCAACCTATCCTCGTATGACCTATTCTCCATTCCAGGCAACATTCTGGTAAATCTTCTCTGCCCCTTCTCCAAAGCGTCCACATCGTTCCTAAAGTGAGGCGACCAGAACTGCACACAGTACTCCAAATGTGGCCTAACCAAAGTCCTGTACAGTTGCAACATCACTTCACGACTCTTGAATTCAATCCCTCTGCTAATGAACGCTAAGGGGTTTCACAGGTCAGTGCAACATCAAGGGTGAATGGCCTGTAATGGGCTGTAATATTCAATGTTCTGTGTAAAGAGAATTTACAAATTACAAGATTTGGCTAATTGATCTTTCTTCATCAGAATAAAAGGTGATTATTTGATTCTATGGTTAATTTGAGGAAATGACATTCTATTTTCTTCCTTTTTTGTAATATTTCATTGGGTGGGACAAGTGGGACTCTTTGTACAAGGTTGAAGTGAATTTGGGAACAAAGTTACACAAAGTTTTTTTTAAAAATGAACTTATTGCTGGGTAGAGGGAAAACATGGTTTCTCTGCCTGCAAGCTGAACAAGGTTAGAATTCTGTTGAGATAAAGGAGGGGTTGGCAGCTCCTCTGCTGCCATGACACACATTGAAATGGAATGCTGGCTGAATGGGATTAGGTGCTTGTTTTTGTAAAACATTTTGTATGCATTCACGTCTGTTTCCTGCAATGTACATGGATGTACATTGTTATTAGTCTTTGTACCCTGTGTTTTGATATGTTGAGTGTCTCTGGGACTCAATCTGAATCAGTCAGTTCCTTTGTGTATGTGTGTGTGCTCAGTAATGATTCACTAATTGTCATATTTGGTTGTTGAAATGATGTAACAGTGTGATGTCATTATCTTTCTGGTTTGTGAAATTTAAAATGCCCTTATTAAATACAATCTTCATTTACTCCCCAATTATGTACTTTAGACAAGGAGTCTAACACTTCAAACATGGTGTGAATGTTAATGCATTATGAATGATATTAATTGGAAGTGGGAAGACATCTATGGAGAATGGAGAGAAAAAAGAAACTTGTCTTTCCACGGTTGTGTCTGACTATTTGTTTGGATAAGTCTCTGGAAACTGAACTCAATCTAAGTCTGTTTCAATCTGACCTGAGACTGTGGAAAGGAAATTCTCCACTCTGACAGCAGTAACATACCTGGTGTTTGTTGGAAGCAGCTGATCACACTTAGCTTTGTACTGAGGAAATATTAGGTTGCCTTGGTCCTTGGAATATTTGCTTGGAGAGAGACAGAAGATTTTTCAGCTGTAAACCAACATTAAGACATGTTAGGCAAGATCAAACTGATCAGTGTGGCATTCAGTTAATAATCATTAGGGATTTTTGAAACTCAGCAATTCGAACAGAACCAGATTTTGATTCCACTTTCACCTTGAGCTGCCCCTCATCTCCTTTTCTTTTATTTCCATTTGTTAACGATTGGGTGAGATCCAGAAACTAACATCAGTACACCTCCATGACTGGGAATTCCTGATGCAGCTGCAATGGTGACATACATCAATATCAAGTTGCCAATACACTACTTGAAGGGAAGTAGAGGCGCTATTTCTAATGTTTCACTCGAAACTTTGAATCTGTTGAGTCTAGTACGTGTCCTTTCTGGGATTGTCACACAATTATAGTCTGTGCATCCATTATTCACTGCCCAATATCAACAGACAGCCTGAAACAGGAGCCAAACAATGAATTGCCATCAGTGTTCAGAGGATTGCAAACCACAGGAATGTCCCACAGCAGCTCCTTCCCGCTCTGTCTCCCCCAGCAGCCCCCCACCCACACACAGCCCGAGAAAGGCCTCCCCCTTCCCCCCCAGCCCGCTCACTCCAAGTTCCGGGCCCAGTTCCTGCTCCGCTCGGCATCTCCCAACCAGCTCCCGGTTCTCCCCTCCCTCCCCCCGAATCAATCCGGGGGTGGGAGCCCCCTGTGTGTCCCAGGCTCCCATCCCGATGTGCTGCTGGAAGGAGCCCCTGCTGTTCCCTCCCTTCCCTGGGCTCGGAGCTCTCCATTGCGGTCTGTTTCAAACAAACCGCTTCCACTCACTGAGTAAATGCTCCTCAATGGCCGCGCGGGGGCAGGGCCTCACGCATGCGCTCCTCTCCGCAGGAACAATCGGCTTTGGGACCAGTGACAGCCTCACGCATGCGCCGCTCTCCCCCGCCCCTGGATCCCAGAAACAAACATCAATTGGTCATTTCCCCAATTCCCTTTTCTCCCAGTTCCTGTGGCTGTGGGGGAAAGGGCAGAGAACGTTTCAAGGTGGGACATTGTCCCTTTATGAGGCTCCAATGGAGCTCCTTCCCCGGTCACGTTCATAACTCCTCCCCCCTCCCACCTCCTCGCGGCTTCATTGCAATCCGATCAGGGAGTGGACAAGCTGACGGCCATTCGACCCATCTAATGTGGGCTACCATTCGATAACATCATGTCTGCGTATTAAATTCCTGCCGAACTTCTTCCCATGAGTATTAACGCTTTGTCGAAAGTGTCATGCAGAGAGTTAGAATAAATGGGAGATATTCACAAATGCAGCTAAAAGAGTCAGAGAGATGTACAGCACGGAAACAGACCCTTCGGTCCAACTCGGCCGTGCCGAGCAGTTATCATCACCTCATGCAGTCCCATTTGCCAGCACTTTCCCCATTACCCTATAAACCCTTCCTATTCATACAGCCATCCTGATACCTTTTCACTGTTGTAAACGTACCAGCCTCCACCACATCCTCTGGCAGCTCATTCCTTACATGCAACCACCCTCTGCGTAAAAAAGACTACCGCTTAGGTCCCTTTTAAACTTTACCCCTCTCACCATAAATCTTTGTACTCTGGTTCTGGACTCCCCCACCCCAGGGAAAAAGACATTGTCTGTTTATTATATCCATGCCCTCATAATTTTATAAAAGCTCGATACGGTCCTCCAACATTCCAGGGAAAACAATCCCAGCCTCTCCCTGTAGCTCCACTCCTCTAACCATGGCAACATCCTTGCAAGTCTTTTCTGAACCCTTTCAAGTTTCACAACATCCTGTGACAGGAGGGAGACCGGAAATGCACACACTATTCCCAAAGTGACCTAACCAATGTCCCTTACAGCCACTGCATGAATTCCCAACTTCTCCAAATCAAAGCCTTTACCAACAAAGCAAAGCGTACGAAATGCCTCATTTACTGTTCTATCTACCTGCAACTCGACTTTCAAGAAACTATGAACCTGCACTCCAAGGTCTCTTTGCTCAGCAACGCTCCCAAGGACCATGCCATTACGTGTATAGGTCCTGTCCTGATACGCCATTCCAAATGTAGCATTTCACATTTATCTAAATTCAACTCCATCTGCCAGTCCTCAGCCCATTGGCCCATCTGGACAAGATCCCGTTGTACTCTGAGTTAACCTTCTTCGTTGTCCACGACAACTCCAATTTTGATGTCATCTGCAAACTAACTATCTATATCTTCTGTGTTCACATCCAAATGATTTATAGAAATAATGAAAAGCAGTGGACCCAGCACCAATGTTGCAGGGTGTCTGGTGTCGCAGTTGTAGTTTCTGAATCTCGGGTCAGGAGGCCGGGCTAAAGCCCTACCTGGACTAGAGGTGTGTAATATCAAGTCTGCGACTGGATGCAAATGCCAGTTTATAGCAGCTGACTGACTTTAGTGTCAGAGAGTGTGGAACTGTCAAACACAGCCATTCAGGCAGCATCTAAGGAGCAAGAGAATCAATGTTTTGAGCAGAAGCTCTTCATCAGGAATGAGGGGGTGGTCCGAGGAGGGGGAGAGATAATTGGGAGGCAGGTGGGGTTGGGGGGGGAAGGTACCCGAGAATGTGATAGGTAGATGAAGTTGGGGTGAAGGTGAGGAGGGTGGAATGGGTAGGTGGGAAAGAGGATGGACAGGTAGGACAGATCAAAAGGGCGGTGCCTAGTTGGAAGGTTGGACCTGGAATGAGATGGGGGTGAGGGGAAATGAGGAAAATTTTGAAATCCACTTTAATCCCGCGTGTTTGGAGGCTATCAAGGTGAAGATGAGGCCTTCTTCCTCCAGGCATTGGCTGGTGAGGGTTTGGTGGTGGAGGAGGCGTGTAGCATGCCACAGGCAGAAACTTGGTGGGGAAGGGAGTCCCGTAACGATAGACCCCCACCTAGCCGGGAGTGCCAGGCTCTTGATCCAGTGACAGTAAAGGAGAAGGAATACATTTCCAAGTCAGGATGGTGAGTGCCTTGGAGGTGAACTTGTCTGATATGAAGGTGGTGTTCCCCTCCATCAGCCTCCCTTATCCTTTTTTAGACAGAAGTCGTCATGAGTTTGAAGGTGTTTACAAATTACAAACCTATAGATTACAAGGGCCATTTGAGGTAGTTTTGATTCAAAGAAAAGGCCTCCAAATTGTGAAGGAAATAACCCCGACAGACGTGAGGCCTGGGAACAGCTTAACATTCAACAAAGAATGATAAAAAGGCATTGATTACTGAAGAGCAAAGGAGTAAAAGAGTAAGGTTGTAGAAACCATTAAAAAGTGAAAGTTATGATAGGGATGTAAAGAGAGAAAGGAAAATACACGGGTTGGTGAAGACAAACGTAGTTCACTTAGAATTAAAATGGGGGGAGTCCACAATGGGGACCAAAAATGGTTTTCCAACTGAATATCTTCTCTTGTTCTGTGTTCACAAAAGGGGATATAATTAACACAGCGGGAATTTTGGGGAACACAGAGTTTAGTGAGATTGAGATAATGAACCAAATCAGCATTATTTGGGAAATTGGGTTGAGGCAATGGATAGGACTGAAGGCTGAGAATTTGAGAAAACAATAGTCAGGTTCTGATGGAGTCAGCATGGATTTGAAGGGCCTGTTCCTGTGATTACTCTTCCATGTTCTCAGCTTGACAAACCGCCTGGAAATATCTCAGGGTGTAACCAGGAGAGCTGATGAGAGTTTAACAATCACTGGGGACAAAACAAAACTACAACTAACTCCCGGGACACCGGAGAAAGGCTGAGAGGAGAAATTCTATCCTTCCACACTTCCACTTGGTGATATTACTGGCCTGTGACTGTATGGATGTGAATATTGTCTCAGAGAGACTGGAGGAAAAGGGCGTGTCTGTTCGTCGAACGTAACTGTGTTTGTGTGTCCGCGAATATTATGATATTTCTGAGTCTCTCTTGTGCAAATCAAAAACATTTTCAATTCCAGTTATCCCCCGACTGCCCCACTAGACTCCAAAGGTGGAATTCAAGGGAATATATTTGTTGATTTCAAGATTTCAGTCTAAAAGTACCGACAATGTCAGCGCTCAGCTCAGAGAGCTCGATCTGTTCAGCAGCAAAATGCGTTTAACTCGACAGCGGAGCCGTCTATTCGAGTGAAACCTTTTCAGTCGCAAACCTTTCAGTTTGAGGGTGAGGAGCGATCGAGCCTGGCTCTCTGGAGATACGGAATTTCAGAGGAATCGGAGAGTTTAGACAGTTAGAGAAACACAGAGAGGCAGCAGGCGCAAGGAGCTGACGGCAGGTTGTCTCTGCACCGTCCGCTCGCTGCCTTGAAGTTGCTCAGTGCCGCCCCCCCCCAGCAGCTTCATTGCTGACCCAGTTCAGACTGACCCAGAGAGAGAGAGAGAGATTCAGCACAGAGTTCTCGACATGAGCGACAGTGCAGCCGCCGAAACGGCTCCTCCAGCCTCCGCTCCCACCAAAGCCAAGGCTCCAAAGAAAAAGGCGGCGTCTCCCAGGAAAAAAGCAGCCGGTCCCAAGTTGGGCGAGCAGATTCTGGGGATTGTCCGGGAGTGCAAGGATCGTAACGGAATGTCTCTTTTCAGTATAAAGAAAGCGTTGGAGAGAAGCGGGGTCGATGTGAACAAGCGCAACTCCCAGATCAAGATGTGTATCAGGAGGTTCCTGGTGAAAGGCTCCCTGACTCAGGTCAAGGGCAAGGGCGCCTCCGGCTCCTTCAAACTCACTCAGACTTCAGGCAAGGCAGAAGCGGCAAAGAAGGTGAGAACAGCAGCAAGCGGCAAGAAAGCGGCCGTGAAGAAAACACCAGGCAAGAAGGCAACAGCGAAAAAATCCCCAGCCAAGAAAGCAACAGGCAAGGGACCAACAGCTAAGAAAGCAACAGCTAAGAAAGCAGGTATCGGGAAGGCAGCCCCGCCAAAGAAAAAGCGAGTGAGCAAAGCAGCGCCGAAGAAAAAGCCTCCCGTGAAGAAGGTGATAAAGGCCAAGAGCCCCAAGCCTCCCAAACCCCTCAGCAAATCGGTTAAAGCCAAGACCAAGGGCAAAGTGCCCAAGAAAGCAGCAAAGAAGTGAACCAGTCGGTGGAACATGTAACCATCTGAACCCAAAGGCTCTTCTCAGAGCCACCCATATCTCTCAGGGAAAGAGCTGAGCCCGGATCAAATGGTCCCTGTGCCGAGTGCAGACATACCCAAGATGTTAATCCGACTGAATTACTCAAACACACACTCTCGCCACGGTTTGTGAGAGCACAGACCTGAGAATGGGGAAGGTATCACATGGGGAGGGTTTATTGATCTCCATCTGGTTATTTCACATCGCGACTTGTATTTCTGCCCGGACACCAATGTGACATATTGCAGGATTTGTATTTCATTGAGCCTTCCAGGAATTATGCTTTGTTCAGTTTTGATTCTGGGGCGGGGCGGATATTATCATGGCGTGTTCTTTCGGTCTGTCTCTTACAGACAGAGCAGGCAGTAATTCCACATTGTGTTCGGGCCCATTCCAATCTGGGTGAAACAAAGATGGACCGATACAGGGCGATTCTGTAACTTTCTCGGTGTACACTGTATTAGTTTGGAAGCTGTTTAAACCGGCGGGGTTGTTTAGATTGACTCACGGCGGTTGTTTGGCTGGGCTGTGAGAAACCCCTCGCTTTCCTCCTGCCTGTTCCACACAGGTCAGGCAGTGATCCCGCTGCTTTCCGCAGGGTCTTAAATACTGCTGTAAAGAATAAGCTTTTATCTTAGTTGCAGACGGATAGTGTTTTGCTTCTTAATGTTTAATTTCATTTCAGGATTTGTGAGGGTGAAATCGGCGGGCTTTTTGAAATTGACAGACCGTCATTCCAAGTGAACCAATCAGCCGCCAATAATCTTTTCCTGCCTTTTCTGTACCTTCCGGAGGTGTTCCTCTGTGGGATGACGGATGGGGCTGTATCCAATCCCAGCTCCCGGGGGGCGGGGCTCTCCATTCCCTGAAACAGGCCTCACCACAGCAGCCTCAGTTTTGATAACAGCAGCCTGTGTGTTTGTGTGTGTTCTGTGATGTCCCATTATCATCCATATGTTTATCCAATGACTATTTAAATGCCATTTAAGGTTGGCGAGTCTACTACTGTTGCAGGCAGAACGTTCCACACCCACACTGCTCTCGAACCTACCTCTGACATCTGTCCTATATCTGTCACCCCTCAATTTTAAGCTATGTGTCCATCCTGCTCGACATCACCATCCAAGGGAAAAAGGCTCCCTCTGTCCACCTTATCTAATCCGCTGATAATCTTCTCTGATTCTATGAAGTCATCTCTGGGGAGATTGGATGCCTTCTCACAGAGAGCTTTAGGGAACATCTCCAGGACACCCGCACCAATCTACCCCACCGCCCCGTGACTGAACATTTCCACTCCCCCTCACATTCTGCTGAGTACATCCAGGTCCTCGGCCTCCCCCACCGCCATTCCCTCACCACCCAACACCTGGAGCAAGTACACCTCATCTTCCACCTCAGAACACTCCAAACCCAGGGCATCAATGTGGACTTCACCGGTTTCCTCATTTTCCCTCCCCCCATCTTACCTCAGTTCCAACCTACCAGCTCAGCACTCTCCTCATGACCTGTCCTACCTGCCAATCCTCCTAACCAACTATCCACTCCGCCCTCCTCTCTGACCTCCCACCTTCATCCCCACCTCCATCCACCTCTTGTCCTCTCAGCGACCTTCTTCCTAGTCCCACCCATTTATCTCATGCCTCATTCCTGATGAAGGGCTTTTGCCTGAAATGTCAATTTTCCTGCTCCTCAGATGCTGCCTAACCTGCTGTGCTTATCCAGCACCACTCCCATCTTTCCTCCATACCAGGCAACCTCATGGTAAATCTCCTCTGCAACTTTGCAATGTTTCCACGTCCTCCTATAATACACCATATGCGGCCGCACCAGAGTTTTGGATAGCTGCAACATGACCTCATGGCTTCAAAATTGAATCCCTTGACCAATAAAAGCTAACACACCGTACCATTCTTACTTGTACTGACCTGGGTGGCCAAAGTTAAAAATCACACAACACCAGGTAATAGTCCAACAGGCTTAATTGGAAACACTAGCTTTCGGAGCATCACTCCTTCATCAGGTGGCTGTGGAGGACACAATTATAAGACACAGAATTTATAGCAAATGTTTACAGTGTGTTGTAACTGAAATTATACATTGAAAAATACCTTGATTGTTTGTTGAGTCTTTCATCTGTTCAAATACCATGATAGTTTCACTTCTTTCATGTGTAAATCACAAAACTGTTTTTTAAAAGTTACATTCTCAGATTAACTGTAACAATTGGTGTTAGCCAGACAATAGGTTGAAGGTGTTAGCCCCTAGTATTCTCTGTCTGTGCCATCATGTTTAGACTGATTCTAATTAAAAAGTGAGATAACAGAGTTTTACATGAATTCATGCAGTTTTTGAGCAAAGTACAATGTAACTCTGCAAGTAGAATTTCACCGACAACCATATATGTATATGTGTGCATGTGGGTCTTTGTGTGTGTGTGTCTTTCTGTCTGTCTGGGATGGGGGTTGTGAGTGTGAGAGAGAGTATATATGTGAATGTCGAGTATCTAAGTCTGTGAAGGGGTGCATGTGTGAGTGTGGGAGTGTGTGTGTATGTGGGAGTGTGTGTGTCTGGGGTTGGGGGTTGTGAGCGTCTGTGTGAGAGAATGTATATGTGTGTGCATGAGTGTAGAGTTGGTCTAAGTCTGTGAGAGGATGCATGTGTGAGTGCGTGTGTCTGTAAGGGTGTGTGGGATTGTTTGTGTATACGTGTGTCCGTGTGTGTTTCGGAGTGCCTGTGTGTGTGTGTGTGTGTGTGTATTGCAATGGTGATCACCTGTAGAGTGACATGAACCCAAAGTCCCCGTTGGGCCCTCCCTATGGGTATGGAACATAGCTATCAGCCTCTGCTTGGCCACTTTTTGCTGCTGCCTGTCCCAAAGTGCACCTTGGAGTATGGTCACCCAAAGGTCCGAGGTCGAATGTCCTGGACCACTGAAGTATTCCCCAACTTAGAACATAGAACATAGAAGAATACAGCACAGTACAGGCCCTTCGGCCCTCGATGTTGCGCCGATCCAAGCCCACCTAACCTACACTAGCCTACTATCCTCCATATGCCTATCCAATGCCCGCTTAAATACCCATAATGAGGGAGAGTCCACCACTGCTACTGGCAGGGCATTCCATGAACTCACGACTCGCTGAGTAAAGAACCTACCCCTAACATCTGTCCTATACCTACCCCGCCTTAATTTAAAGCTATGCCTCCTCGTAATAGCTGACTCCATACCTGGAAAAAGATTCTCACTGTCAACCCTATCTAAACCCCTAATCATCTTGTACACCTCTATCAGTCACCCCTAAACCTTCTTTTTCCAATGAAAACAACCCCAAGTGCCTCAGCCTATCCTCATACGATCTTCCTACCATACCAGGCAACATCCTGGTAAAGCTCCTCTGCACCCGTTCCAGTGCCTCCACATCCTTCCTATAGTATGGTGACCAAAACTGCACACAATACTCCAGATGCGGCCGCAACAGAGTCTTATACAACTGCAACATTTCCTCAGGGCTCCGGAACTCAATTCCTCTATCAATAAAAGCCAGTACGCCATATGCCTTCTTCACCGCACTATTTACCTGGGTGGCAACTTTCAAAGATCTGTGTACATGGACACCAAGATCCCTCTGCCCATCCACACTACCAAGTATCCGACCATTAGCCCAGTACCCCATCTTTTTGTTACTCTTACCAAAGTGAATCACCTCACACTTAGCTACATTGAACTCCATTTGCCACCTTTCTGCCCAGCTCTGCAGCTTATCTATATCCCGCTGTAACCTGCCACATCCTTCCTCACTGTCTACAACTCCTCCGACTTTCATATCATCCGCAAACTTGCTCACCTAACCTTCTAACCCCTCCTCCAGGTCATTTATAAAAATGACAAACAGCAATGGTCCCAAAACAGATCCTTGCGGAACACCGCGAGTGACGGCACTCCAAGATGCACCTTTGCCATCAACTACTACCCTCTGTTTTCTTCCAGCCAGCCAACCCCTAATCCAAACCTCCAACTCACCCTCAATGCCATACCTCCGTATTTTTTGCAGTAGTCTACCATGGGGAACCTTATCAAACACCTTACCAAAATCCATATACACCACATCTACCGCTTTCCCCTCGTCCACCTTCTTAGTCACCTTCTCAAAGAATTCAATAAGGTTTGTGAGGCACGACCTGCCCTTCACAAAACCATGCTGACTATCCTTGATCACATTATTCCTATCCAGATGTTCATAAATTCTATCCCTGACAATTCTCTCTAAGACTTTGCCCACAACAGAAGTGAGACTCACCGGCCTATAGTAACTAGGGTTATCCCTACTCCCCTTCTTGAACAAGGGAACCACATTTGCTAGCCTCCAATCTTCTGGCACTACTCCTGTAGACAACGAGGACATAAAAATCAAGGCCAATGGCTCTGCAATCTCTTCCCTTGCTTCCCAGAGAATCCTAGGATAAATGCCATCAGGCCCAGGGGACTTATCTATTTTCACCCTTTCCAGAATTTCCAACACCTCTTCTCTACATACCTCAAAGCCATCCATTCTATTTAATTGTGACTCAGTATTCACATTGACAACAATGTCCTGTTCCTGAGTGACTACTGACAAAAAGTATTCATTCAGTGTCTCCCCAATCTCTTCAGCATCCACACACAACTTCTCACTACTATCCTTGACTGGACCTATTCCTACCCTAGTCATTCTTTTATTCCTGACATACCTATAGAAAGCCTTAGGGTTTTCCCTAATCCTACCAACTAAGGACCTTTCATGTCCCCTCCTTGCTGCTCGTTGCTCTCTCTTCAGGTCTTTCCTGGCTACCTTAGAACTCTCAATCGCCCCAATTGAACCTTCATGCCTCATCTTTACATAGGCCGCCCTCTTCCATTTAACAAGGGATTCCAATTCCTTATTAAACCACGACTCCCTCACACGACCCTTTCCTCCCTGCCTGACAGGTACATACTTATCAAGGACAGTGAACAGTTGCTCCTTGAACAAGCTCCACATATCAATTGTGCCCATGCCTTGAAGCTTACTTTTCCAAGCCACACATCCTAAGTCATGCTTACCGCATCATAATTTCCCTGCCCCCAGCTATAACTCTTGCCCTGCAGTGTACACTTATCCCTCTCCATCACTACAGTAAAAGTCACCGAATTGTGGTCACTGTCCCCAAAGTACTCACCTACCACTAATTCTAACACCTGGCCTGGTTCGTTACCCAGAACCAAATCCAGTATGGCCTCACCTCTTGTTGGCCTATCTACATGTTGTGTCAGGAAACCCTCCTACACACATTGGGCAAACACTGACCCATCTAACGAACTTGAGCTATAGCTTTCCCAATCAATATCAGGAAAGTTAAAGTCCCCCATAACAACCACCCCATTACTTTCACTCTTCTCTTGAATCATCCTCGCAATCCTTTCTTCTACAATTCTAGGACTATTAGGAGGCCTGTAAAAGACTCCTAACAGGGTGAGCTCACCTTTCCTATTCCTAACCTCAGCCCAAACTACCTCAGATGGCGAGTCTTCATCCATCGTCCTTTCCTGTAATACTATCTTTGACAAGCAATGCCACACCTCCCCCTCTTTTACCCCCACCTCTGACCCTACTAAAACATTTAAACCCTGGGACCTGAAACAGCCAATCCTGTCCCTGTTCTACCCATGTCTCCGTAATAGCCACAACATCGAAGTCCCAGGTTCCAACCCACGCTGCAAGTTCACCTACCTTATTTCATATACTTCTTGCATTGAAGTATACACACTTCAAGCCACTTTCCTGTTTACAGGCACCCTCCTTTGAAATTGATGCCATGTTCCTAACCTCCCTACATTCCAGGTCCTGCACCCTAAAGCTACAGTCTGGGTTCCCATGCCCCTGCAAAGTTAGTTTAACCCCCCCCCCCCCCCAAGAGCACTAGCAAACCTCCCACCAAGGATACTGGTGCTCCTCAGGTTCAGATGCAGACCATCCTGTTTATAGAGGTGCCACCTTCCCCAGAAAGAACCCCAGTTATCCAAATACCGGAATCACTCCCTCTGCACCATCCCTGTAGCCACGCATTTAACTGTTCTCTCTCCCTATTCTTCGACTCTCTATCACGTGGCACGGGTAACAAACCAAAGACAACAACTCTGTTCGTTCTAACTCTGAGCTTCCAACCTAGCTCCCTGAAAGCCTGTCTAACATCCTCAGCCCTCCTCCTACCTATGTCATTGGTGCCAATGTGAACCACGATTTCGGGTTGCTCCCCCTCCCCCTTAAGGAGGGAACACTCCTGTCTGTTGATTTTTGTGAGCTGCCCATTCATCCATTGCTGTAGCCTTTGCACAGTTTCCCCAATGTACCATGCCTCAGAGCAACCTTGCCTGCAACATCTAAGAGAGACAATGTTGGCTGAGTCACATGAGTACCTGCCATGTACATGGTGGGAGGTGTCCCCAAGTGTAAAGGTGGTATCCATGTCCATACTCTGACACATCTTGCAGCGCCTACTGTGAAAGGGTTGTATGGAGATGTCCTGAAAGCCGGGCAGCTTGCTACCAACAATGATCTGTTTGAGGTTTGGCGGTTGTATAAAAGCAAGCAATGGAGGTGTGGGGACTGTCTTGGCGAGGTGCTCATCCTCATTGACAATGTGTTGCAGGTCACGAAGAACATGGCGTAGTTTTTCAGCTCCTGGGAAGTACTGGGTGGCAACTTTCAGGGCTCTGTGCAAAAGGACACTGAGATCTCTCTGCTCTTCCACGCTGCCAAGAATCTTACCATTATCCCATTGTTCTGTATTCCTGTTTCTCCTTCCAAAGTGAATGGATTTGTTCAATATGTCGTATCAGTTGCATGATACATTGGTCTTTTGCTATAAATTCAGTATCCTGCCCCACTAGTCTCCTGACGAAGGAGCAGTGCACCGAAAGCTAGTCCACCCACAAATACCGGTTGGACTGGAACCTGGTGGTGTGTGGTTTTGAATTTGGTTCCTGTCCAGATGTGCGCATGCGTGAGGCCCTGCCCCCGCGCGGCCATTGAGGAGCATTTACTCAGTGAGTGGAAGCGGTTTGTTTGAAACAGACCGCAATGGAGAGCTCCGAGCCCAGGGAAGGGAGGGAACAGCAGGGGCTCCTTCCAGCAGCACATCGGGATGGGAGCCTGGGACACACAGGGGGCTCCCACCCCCGGATTGATTCGGGGGGGAAGGGAGGGAGGGGAGAACCGGGAGCTGGTTGGGAGATGCCGAGCGGAGCAGGAACTGGGCCCGGAACTTGGAGTGAGCGGGCTGGGGGGGAAGGGGGAGGCCTTTCTCGGGCTGTGTGTGTGTGTGTGGGGGGGGGGGCTGCTGGGGGAGACAGAGCGGGAAGGAGCTGCTGTGGGACATTCCTGTGGTTTGCAATCCTCTGAACACTGATGGCAATTCATTGTTTGATTTCTCTTTCACGCTGTTTGTTGATATTGGGCAGTGAATAGTAGAAAGCAAATCGACTTTGACTGTGACAACCCTCTAAGGGATAAATGTAGCAGTCACCAGATCAAAAGTCTCAAGTACAGCATTTGAAATCACGCCTGTTATCCTTCCCTTCAAGTTAGTGTAGTGGGAGCTGCATATTGAACTGTCTAAGCATTCCATTCATGGAGCTGCACAGCTATTAGTTCGTTTTGGTGTCTCAGGAAATTGTTTAATAATTTTGACAAAAAAAGAGACTAGCAGTAACTCAGAGCAATAACAGAACCAAGCCATGCTTTGTTCACAATGTGGTCTTTCTTTAAAAACAATCATAATTAATATTACTTGAATTTAGCATTGATCAGTTTGAATTAGATGTAACATATCTTCTGTTTCCCTCCAGAAACATACTCGCTGGACCAAGACAATCTAATATATACTCAGTACAAAGCCAAGTGTGACCAACTGCTTCTACCAGACACCAGGTATATTACTGCTGTCAGAGTAGAGAACATCCTTTCCACAGACACAGAGTGGATTGAATCAGACACACATTGAGCTCAATTTTCAGATGTATACATTCAATCCAAGAGTCAAACACATCTGTTGAAATACATTTTCTTCTCTCTCAATGCACACTATAGCCAGTTCCAATAATTTTTACCATTTAAAACCCATCTTTATTGGATGGGTTTTAATCTGAATATGGATAGACTGTCTGTTAATCCAAAATCTGCACTCAGGAACCACGTTAAATCCAAATGTGGTATAAAGGTTTATTAGTGTAGATTAGATCATTGTTACACAGTTACAATAACTATGTATGAAGTAGAGATTGAGTGCAAACATATGGGGAAACTTTGACATTATTAGTCACTGATGAGGCCAAATTAATCTTTTGATCAATAGTTGTCCCATACAAAGACATTACAATTGTATAATGTACATTCCAAATGTTCTTTCCTGACATGGACAGAAGGCTTACTGCATGTACACACACACTACTAACACCTCACCACTCCCGCCGCAAGCATAAAATCCTGAATGATTTACAATGAGTCGCAAATACATCCTAACACACACACGATGATATCGAACGGTGATAAAGATCCATAAACATTGCAAGTGTCAGAAAATGTTCCATTCAAACTGATTTCTACTCTCAGATCTCGAGGCAAGAGATCTCCAACACAGAAGAAAGCCCTTCAAATGATTAAGTCTGCACTGAACAGCAAAACCAATCCATAACAGCATAACAATTGGCCAAGCTGGCAACCCTTTCAATCAGCATTCCATTTCCATAAATATATCATGGCAGCAGAGAATCTGCCAGCCCCATCTTTATCACAGTGTCATTCTGTATTGCTTCACCTTGCAGGTGTTATTTTTCTTTTCTTTTTCCATTCCAGCAAAATCTTTTTCTTTATACTTTTGTACATCTTTTAAAGTCTGTTTTATTTTTCTACACAGAGATCTACAAGCCTGACATTCCTGTTGACCCTCCCTAGGATACATTACCAAAAAACAAGGAATCTGGGTACAGATTTCTCGATGAATCAATGGAATCAGATAATCACCATTCATAGCAGAGCAGTAAGAAACCAAATATCCATAATGGGTAGGTGTGGCAAGCTTTTCTGTGAAGGTTTGGACAGTGTTGATTGATGAATAAATTGAACTTGACCATTTAAATATTCTGCATTGCATGACAAAAAATAAAAGTCCTTTTGCTTTCCTCCTCCCGACCATATAACAGCACAACAATATTGCTAATGGTTTACACTATCACACCACAGAGGCAGGGTACTATCCTGTCTGCATCAGCAAATAAAATGGAATTGATGAATTTTCATTCCTGTATAAGGAATATTGTGGTCAGTCAGATGCAAGCAGTGGAATTGTTCACTTCATTGCAAATGAATTCAGTGAATACTGATCATCAATTCAGCAGTATTCAGAAAAATAGGTCACTATGCAATAATTGATAGCATCGTGAAGACCAGCCCTTGTTGTTACTATTCCCAGTTAGACTTTGCACAATAGGAGACACAAAGGCCCATTGCTTTTCTCTCCTTGATTACAATGAACAACACAGACTCTTGTCTGTTGTGATGTGTTGCATGTTCACATATCCATGAATCCTGTAGGCACTACAACTAAAGAACATAGGCTGTTTCCCATTCACTAAAGAATACGTGCACTGAGAACTCTCTTCTCTCCCACTTTGGGAACTGGTTCCCCACTTTTCAAGAATCGTTTAAACTGCTCAGTAACACAATGCAGGAAGATTGAAATTGCATTAAACTTGAATCTATGTCCTTCTTATCTCACAATAACTGTTCCTTTCAAAACAATCTCTGCCTGTATAACCAGGGCTTTTATACTGGAGACAGCAGCCCTAGACTCCAACTCTCAATTTTAGGTTCCAGTTTCTTCACCAAACCATGTAGCTTTTTTGTTCTGTTGAACGTCTGTCACATATAGAGTCATAAAGATGTACAGCACGCAAACAGACCTTTTCCTCCATGCTGACCTCATATCCTAACCTAATCTAGTCCCATTTCCCAGCACTTGGCCCACATCCCTCTAAACCCTTCCTGTTCATATACACATCCAGATGCCTTTTAAATACTGCAATTGTACAAGCTTCCTCTGACAGCTCATTCCATATATGCACCAGACTCTGCTTGAAAAAGTTGTTCCTTTAATATCTTTCCCCTGTCACCCGAAACTTATGCCCTCTACTTCTGGACTCGCCCACCCCAGGTAAAAGAGTTTGTCTATTTATCCTATCCATGCCCCTCATGGTGTTATAAGCCTCTATACGGTCAACTCTCAGTCTCCAATGCTCCAGGGAAAACAGCCCCAGCTTATTCAGTTTCTCCCTCTTGTTCAAAACCTCCAACCCTGGCAACATCTTTGTAAATCTTTTCTGAACACTTTCAAGTTTCACAACATCCTTCTGATAGGAAGGAGACCAGAATTGCATGCAATATTCCGAAAGTGACCTCATCAATGTCCTGCACAGCTGCAACATGACCTCCCAACTCCTATACTCAATACTCTGACCAATAATCGAAAGCATATCAAATGCCTTCTTCACTCTGCTATCTATCTGCCGCTCTACTTTCAAGGAACAATGAACCTGCACTCCAAGGTTTCCTTGTTCAGGAACACTCCCTAGCACCTTTCCACGAGGAGTATTAGTCCTCTCTGATTTGCTTTTCCAAAACACAGCACTTCACATTTATCTAAATTAAACGCTATCTGCCACTCCTGAGCCCATTGGCCCATCTGGTCAAGATCCCATTGTAATCTGAGGTAACCTTCTTCGCTCTCCACTGTACGTCCAGTTTTGGTGTCATCTGCAAACTTATTAACTATATCTCCTATGTTTACACCCAAATCATTTATATACATGATGAAACGTAGTGGACCCAGCACTGATCCTGGTGGCACACCAGTAGTCAGAGGCCTCCAGTCTGAAAAGCAACCCACCACCACCACCACCATCTGTCTTCTACCGTTGAGCCAGTTCTGTATCCAAATAGCTAGTGCTCCCCATATCCCATGAGCTCTAATCTTGCTAACCAGTCTCCCATGGGTAACCTTGTTGAACGCCACATGGATCACATCCACCTCTCTGCCCTCATCAGTCCTCTGTGTTATTTCTTCAAGAAACTCAATCGAGTTCATGAGACATGATTTCCCATGCACAAAGCCATGCTGACTATCCCTAATCAGCCCTTGCCTTTCCAAATAAATTCTGTCCCTCAGGATTCCTTCCAACAACATGCCAACCACCAATGTCAGGCTCACCGGTCTACAGTTCCCTGGCTTTTCTTTACCACCTTTCTTAAATAATGGTGTCACATGAGCCAACCTCCAGTCTTCTGACACCTCACCTGTGACTATCAATGATACAAATATCTCAGCAATAGGCCCAGCAATCACTTGCCGAGCTTCTCACATAGTTCTAGGGTACACCTGTACAGGTCTTGCTATTTTATCCACTTTTATGCATTTCAAGACATCCAGCACCTCCTCCTGTGTAATATCTATTTCCCCACATTCTATATCTTCCATCTCCTTCTCCACAGTAAACACTGATGCAAAGTACAAGTTTAGTATCTCCCCCATCTCCTGCGGCACCATACGTAGGTGGCCTTGCTGATCTTTGAGGTACCCTATTCTCTCCCTAGTTACCCTTTTGTCCTTAATGTATTTATAAAAACCTTTTGGATTCTCCTCAACCCTATTTACCAAAGGTACCTCATGTCCCCTTTTTACCCTCCTGATTTCCCTCTGGAGTATACTCCTACTGCATTTATACTCTTCTAAGGATTCTCTCGATCTCTTCTGTCTATACCTGACATATGTTTCCTTCTTTTTCTTAACCAAACCCTCAAATTCTCTAGTCATCCAGCATTCCTTCCACCCACCAGCCTTTCCTTTCCCCATAACAGGAATATACTGTCTCTACATTCTCGTTATCTGATTTCTGAAGACCTCCCACTTTCCAGCAATCCCTTTACCGGCGAACATCTGACCCCAATCAGCTTTTGAAAGTTCTTCCCCGATACCATCAAAATTGGCCTTCCTCCAATTTAGAACTTCAACTTTTAGATCCGGTCTATTCTTTTCCAACACTATTTTAAAACTAATAGAATTATGGTCGCTAGCTCCAAAGTGCTCCCCAACTGACAACTCGGTCACCTGCCCTGTCTCATTTCCCAAGAGTAGATCAAGTTTTGCACCTTCTCTAGTAGATATATCTACATACTGAACTGAAAGTTCTTGTGTACACACTTAACAAATTCTTCTCTATCTAATCCCTTAACACTATGACTATCAACATTCACTCCCTATATGACTTAAATAGAGTGTTTCACTTTGGCCATAAAGTTTAACCCAATTGTGTGCTGTATTAGAAAAGACTGAACCTATCACATGATACGCAGTAAGTTCCAGTGAAGTTGCCTAAGAAGTAACTTGAGCTATGTATAATTACCCCTCCAAATATCTCATCCTGTTTTAGATATGGAGATGTAACTCATGCATCAATTCCATTTTACAGATTGGAGGAATTACACTTCAGCCCAAATTTGTATTTTAAAATATATATTTTTGCATTGAACCCCAAACTGAAAAGCAGTGCAGATCTCATACAAAACTACAGAATATAAAATTTGATGTCAAATTGACCAAAAGGAAAAGACACAAAGTATCCCGTATTCAGACAGATAATGAGAGATTTTTGAATACAGCGTGAAGACTCTCATATAGTTTTTCTGGGACTAACATAGGAATAATAAATTTAAAACATACATTCAGTCTAGAGATCGGCATGCCCAAAATAAACTGACAGTTATAAACTACATTGTCCCCTAAGACTCCAATGTTGTGGAACTTATTCAACTGAGACGTACAGTGCCAGAGATTAACAGTGATATAAACACATCCACTTTCACTGTCAGGAGCTGACACAAATGACATTGGATAATATCTGATACATTCTGAATAGCAAAAGTGTGAACAATAAAGAGCTTCTGCAGTTCTGAAAGATGACAATTCCACTTTGGAATGACACTGCATCAATATAAAATACAATAACCATGAATAAGAAGCACATTGATAACTCATAATGAGAGACTGAATGAATCCCATGTTCAATGTTAGCTGACAAAAGCTGACTTTATCCATACTCATATTCTGATTGAGAGACTGAGTAATGCAAAAGAAAACAACATTATCCGAGTCCAAAATGAAAGTAAATGTCTCAGTGATAACATAGAACCTTAGGAAGGGAACTATGCCACACTATGTATCGGACCAGCCTTGTAAATAAGTTGGTCTGTCCATTTCTCCATGATATTTTTATATGGATAGTCTATATAACAGGATGTAATTTCCTTTATCATTAGAATCAGGAGCACAGATTGTGTAGAGCACAGAAGCAGTCCAATTAGGTCATTGTGTCTACAGTTGGACATTCTATTCTTTATCTCTTCTATTACTAGTTTCCACTAATTGTTGGGACTGTGAACTATATATCATTGTTGTAGTTTGCAATCCTCTGAATACTGATTGGAATAAATTGTTTGGTTTCTGTTTCGCATTGTTTGTTGGCAATGAACTTTCAACTGTGGAAATAAAAATAATATATATGAATGTCACAATTCTGTAAAGAATAAATATGACTGTCATTGGATCAAAAGTCTCAAGTATACTATTTGAAATAGTGCCTGTTGTTCTTCAATAGTTAGTGTATTGGGATCTTGGTTTTGAACTGTGTAAGCATCCCAATCATAGAGCTGTACAGGTCTTGGTTAATTTTTGTATCTGAATAAATTGTTCTATAATTTCACAAAAAGAGAGCAGGAGCAGCTGAGGGCAAAAGTGGAACCAAAGCCTGCTCTGTTCCAATTGCTGGCTTTATAAAGATCATAATAACTATTAACAAAATATTGCATTGATCAGTTTGATATTACCAAACTTAGCTAATGTTGATATAAAGGAGATAAATCTTGTGTCTTCCTCCAGGCAAATATTCAATGGCCCAAGACAATGTAATATTACCTTGGTATAAAGCCAAGTGTGAGCAGCTGCTCCTTCCAAGCAGCAGGTATGTTACCACTGTCTGAGCTGGGGGAATGTCCTTTCCGCAATTACAGAACGGATTGAGTCAGACTCACAAAAAGCTCACTTTCCAGAGATATACATTCAATCCATGAGTAAAACACAATCTATTCTCACTATGGACCAGCGCAGATGCAATAAATGTCATCATTCAAAGCGCATTGTCATTCAGATTTGAAAAGGGATATACTGAATCCTCACTGGAAACAGGCAGTCAGGAACTGCATTAAATCCACAGTTAGGGAATTTTCAAAGTAACAATCACGATGAACAAATAGATCATGCTGTTACATAGCTGGAGTAACTATATATGCAGTAGCTATTGAGTAGATCCAAAAGGAAAGTTTTGATATTAACAGTAACTGAGCAAGACAAAAATAATCTTTGAGAAATAGTTGTCCCATTCAAAGACACAACCATTAAATCATGTTCAACAATAAAAACTATCGTGTAGCATGGACAGGCAGTTGCAGAATAAAACTCTCTCACACAAAAAACACTATCAATGCCTGATTACAAAATGAAACAAAGTGTCTCAGTGATAGTACCGAACCCCTGAAAAGGGAAACATCCCACACTGAGCAACAAGCCCTGGTATTTTAATTAGCCGGTCTGTCCATTTCTACATGGTAGTTTTGTACTGATATTCTATACAGAGGGATGTGTTTTCCTTTTCACACCAGAATCAGAAACTCCGAATTGGTACAACACAGATGAAGGCCATTCCTCCCATTCAATCTGTGCTCGTACATTGTATTCTTTAACTGTTCTGCAAAACAGTTTCCAGTAATTGTTGGGATTGTGAACTAGATACCATCTGCTGACCCCTTCCCCAAAGCTTGAGAGAAAACTCATAAATCACAAAATGCAGCAGAGATTAAGACTCCACTCTCGATACGCTGATAACTGCTATCACAGAATGAAACAGAGTCACAGGGAATATTACTGGCTGCCAGAGAATTAAACCACTTTGATACCCAAAAGTAGAAAGTGACTAGTACAGATGAAGAACTTGACTCCCATAGTCACACATCAGAAGCTGACGTTTTATACATCAATTACTGAACTCCCATATCATCATGATAGCAACTGTCGGATGGAGATTGATAGTTGCTCTTATATATTAACATTGCAGACACTGACAAAGAGAAAACAATAATTACACAAACATTCTTATTACTCAAAACAGGGCAGGACTTGTACAGTTAATGGTAGGGTCCTGAGGAGAGTTGCCAAACAAAGAGACCGAGGATTGCATGTGTGTTGTTCCTTGGAAGTGGAGTCACAGGTGAACAAGTGTGTGAAAAAGGGGCTTGCCATGTTTGCCTTCTTTGGTCTGAGTATTGGAGTTGGGACGTCATGTTTGGGCTGCACAGGACATAGGTTAGGGCACTTGTAGAATACTGTGTAAAATTCTGGTCACCCTGCTTTCAGAAGAATATTGTTAATCTTGAGAGGGTGCAAAAATGATTGACAGAGATGTTGCCAGGGTGAGAGGGCTTGAGATATAAGGAGATAGTGAATAGGCTGGGGCTTTTTTCCCTGGAGCATCAGCGGCTGAGGGGTGATTTTAGAAGCACGTTGTTTGAAATAGGTGAACATCTGGGCTTCTTGGGAGTGGAATGACTCCTTATCCGAGCAGATGTGGTGGTGGTGGAAGAATTGGGAGAATGGGATGGGGTTTTTGCAGAATACTGAGTGGGAGGGCGTGTCATCCAGTCATTGTGAGAGTCTGTGGGTTTATAGTAATTGTCCATCTGGAGATGGAAATGGAGAGGTCAAGAAAAGGGAGGGAGTACAGAAAAGGCCATTCGGCATATCAGTCTGCATTGATGATAACTACCATCGAGGGTACGCTAATCCCAATTTGCTGCACGTATCCCATATCCTTGATGTGCTCATCCAAGTATCTTTTTAAAGTTCTAAGGTTTCTGGCCTCCACAACCTTCCCAGGGAGTGCATTCCAGTTTCCCAGAATTCCATGTGATTTAACTCTCTCAATCAGTCTCTTCTGTGGGACCTTGTCAAAAGGTTTGACCGATTGGTAAATACACTCCCACATGCACACAAAGAAGTAATATTTCAGAGGAAGATGGATAATTAGACTCTCATATTAACAAAGTACAAAGTGACAGTTTGAGATTAACAACTACATTTGCATCTTCACGCAGCAGAAACTGACAGCTACAATTGATAACGACATTCACATATTCACAACACAGAAATTAACAGGAAAAGACTGTTAAATACACTCATATTTACATTAGAGAGCGTGACAGGGAAAGATTGATAACCACATTCACACATTTTGCCAGCAGAAACTGACAGGTACATGTTGATAACTATATTTACATATTCACACAGCAGAGTCTACCAGGTATAGATTGATAACTACACTCACATTGACATCGGCAACAGAGCAGAAACAGACAGGGAGAGAATGATAACTGTACTCACACATTCCCATGGCAGAAAGGGACAGATACAGATTGATAACGAAATGCACATATTCCCATCAATGAAACAATCAGAGCCTGATTGCTGTCTAAGTACGTAAATGTATTTATCAGCCAGTCCCTGTCAGTTTCTATTATGTGGATATGTGATGTTGTTTATCAATCTGTCCCTGTCAGTTTATGTTATATGAACATTTGAATATTGTTATTAATCTGTCCCTGTCACACTCTGCTTTGTGCACATGAAAGTATATTTACAAGTCTTCCAGGGACAGATTCATAACTACACTCACATATTCAGATAGTTTAAATTGTACAGTTTCATAAGTACGCTCATATTCAAAAGCAGAATCTGACAGGTACGGATCAATATCTAAATGCACTGTTATGCACCAGACCCTATCCCCTCAAATTACAGTATATCATGGAAATAGGCTAGACTTTAACATTCCTCACAGAAACTAACAGGTAAAATTGATAACTTCTCTCAAATGCAGTATTCATAACAGAAACTAACATAAGCAGATTGGTAACTAGATGCACATATCCACAGTTTCATCAGGTGGTCCTGTTCATGGAGCTGTACAGGTATTGGTTAGTTTCTGGATCTCAGTGAATTGGTATAGAACCCTTAAAACATAGTAGCTCAATCCAAGAATGGAAACACATACATGTTTCAGTTTGAATCATTAGTTTTAAAGAATAACATCCTAATGATTACTAACTGAATGTTACATAGTTCAATTTGATACTGGCAATCGTGCCTAACGCTGAGGAGATATCTCTTCTGTCTTCTTACAGGAAAATAATTAAAGGATCAAGGCAATGTAATATTTCCTCAGTACAAAACCAAGTGTGAGCAGCTGCTTCTGCCAAACAGCAGGAATGTTACCAAAACAGAAATTGTTGGGAAAGTTCAGCAGGTCTGGAAGGATCTGTGGAAAGAAATCAGTGTTAATGTTTTGGTTCTGAGACCTTGGCTCACAATGTTAACTCTGATTTCTCTCCGCAGATACTGGCAGACCTGCTGAGCTTTTCCAGCACTTTCTGGTTTTGTTTCTGATTTAAAGCATCTGCAGTTCTCTCAGTTTTAGACCCACATTGGAGTCAATTCCCAGAGAGATGTTCAAATCAAGAGTCAAATGCCACCAAGGAATTACATTTTTCTCTCTCTGTTCTCAATCACACCAGCTCAGGTCCAATAGGTTTTATCCTTCACAGCCTATTGACATTTACACCATTTTTGAAGAGGGAGAGACTGAAACTGATTGGAAATAGACACTCGTGGACACCATCAAATCTGCATTTGAAAAGGGCATTTTTGTAGTTCTAATCAAGGTAAACAAATAGATTTTACTTTTACATCATCTCAACAACCATACATAAGGTCAGTGTTAAAAATACAGAGATAGAAGGAAACTGCATTCACAGACACGACAAGTTGCCAAAAGTAGAAGATTAAACACATTAAGTTACTTATAACTAATCAGGACAGAATTATTCTCCTTTGATGAATAGTTTTCCGATTCATACACACAACAGTTAAATAATGTGAAATCCAAACACACATTCTGTGCCAAAGTCTGACAAAACAAGCATGGTGACCGTGTGCACACGAACTGACTGATGTAAAACGAGTCCCAAATGCACACACTGTACTGAGAAATCTGTTACAATGTGAACAGCCATGGAATGACATGGCAGGTAATGAAAAATGATACGTTCAAAATGACTTCAATTCATAATGGAGCCATAAAGACATCGAGCACAGGAATAGACCCTTCAGTCCACCAGTCCATGCTGACCAGAATCACAAACTAAACTAGTCCCACCTGCCTACTGCTGGTGCATATCCCTCCAAACCTTTCCTATTCATGTACTTATCTGACTGTCTTATAAATGTTGTAACTGTGCCTGTATCCACCACTACCACAGGAAGTTAATTGCACATACGAACCACCATTTGTGCAAAGAAAATTGCCCCTCATGTCTTTTTATGAATCTCTCTCTCCTCACCTTAAAATATGGTGAAAGTGAGGACTGCAGATGCTGGAGTTTCGAGTCGAGAGTGCGGTGCTGGAAAAGCACAGCAGGTCAGGCAGCATCTGAGGAGCAGGAAACTCGAAGAGACAAAAGCCCGAATTCCTGATGAAGGGTTTTTGCCCGAAATGTCGATTTGCCTGCTCCTCAGATGCTGCCAGACCTGCTGTGCTTTTCCAGCACCACACTCTCAACTGTCCCCTTAAAATATGCCCAATAGGCTTGAAACTGCCCCATCCTAGCGGAGTGACACCTACTATTTACCTCATCAGTAACCTTCATTATTTTATAACCCTCTAAGAGGCCACCCCTCAGTCTCCAAAGTTTTAGGGAATATAGCCCCTACCTATTCAGTCTCTCCCTATACCACCAATCCTCCCATCCTGACAACATCCTTGTAAATCTTTTATGAACCCTTTCATGTTTCACACCATTCTTCCAGTCAGTGGCATGGTGGCTCTTTGGGTTGCCCTGTTGCCTCACAGTGCCAGTGACCCAGGTGTGAAAGCAGCCTCGGGAGGCAATCTCAAATTGAAGTCACTGGCCATTCTCAATAAACCCAAGACTTTGCCCAAATTGAAAGTCACAAAGAAAGCAGAAAAAGCAAAGTTGGTGTAACACGTAAACGTGTGAACCCAAAGGCTCTTCTCAGAGCCACCCACATCTCTCAGGAAAGAGCTGAGCCCAAATCAAATGGTCCCTGTCCCAGCCTATGCTGAGTGCAGACATATTTTAGATATTAATTGATTAGCAAAACTCGATAGACACTTTCTTGCTGTGATTTACACCCAGTCCCTGTCACACACTCTACAATAAATTAAAATTAAAAATCACACAATGTCAGGTCTTGTCCAACAGGTTTATATGGAAATACAAGCATTTGCAGCACTGCTCTTTCGCCAGGTAGCTCGTGGGGCAGGATATTAGGACACAGAATTTAGGGCAAACGATCATTGTGTCATACACTGCTGCGAAGTATTGAACATACCTGGATTGTTGTTAAGGTGGCCCCAGCACACTATACACTCTCTCACTCACATACAAGCGCAAGCACACACACATACACACACACACACACGCTCGCAGAGACCTTATCTCATGCACACGCTCTGTCTCAGACACACACTCACACCCATCCTTGCACTCACAGGTATATCCTCCATCACAGTCATGCACTCGATCAAGAACACACACTCTCTGTCTCTCTCTCTCTCTCACTGTCACTCTCTCTCTCTCACACACACACACATATATTAAGGGTCTCTCTCACTCTGTCTCTCCCACACATGCAGACACACATAAGGCTGTGGGGTGAATTTGGAGATATATCCTATTTTGTTCAAACTGCACAATTTGTCGACAGCCAGTTCACGTGACGTTTTATCAACACCTACTTTGGAAATACAACCATTCTGACTCAAGGTTAGCATCCAGCCAGACTCTAACCTCACACCTTTAAATGCATTGTCTGAGATTTTCTTAATTAATCCTTAGATTATGTCGGGAATGTGACTTGAAAGAAGTTCTGGGATTTCCATATTAATGAATCGCACCTATATCCCCACTCGAAGTGATTAAAGATTTAACAGTAATCTGGGTTTGTTCAATATATCGCATCAGTTGTATGACACTTTGATCTTTTACGATAAATTCTATGTCCTATGATCCTGCCCCCCTGGATACCTGCGGCAGGAACGGCTCTCTGAAAGCATTTTCTTCCAAAGAAACGTATTAGACGAGAAGCTGGTGTGTGATTTTTAACTTTGTTAAAGAAAGGCCGCGACATGGGCGTTTAATTGTAACCCAACTCCTCCGAAAAGCTCTGGTTTTTATTATCTTTGAACATGAAGCTGTAGTCTGTATGTTTTCTGCCCAGCATTGTGTTCCCTGCCATTGTGGAGAAAAGCTTTAGTTCCAGATACAGTTGGGGCTGCAGTTAGCTGGAGGCGGAGCTGCCTGATCTCTGTCTGTCACTCCGTTTCCTCTCCGGACCCGCCTCTCACTCTCTGTCAACTCTTTCTCAGTCAGGTCGGGCCGGGCTGTATAAAAAAGGAAGGGGAGGCAGCTCGGCTCTCATTCAGCAGCGATTGGAGTGAAGAAGCGTGATGTCTGGAAGAGGCAAAGGAGGCAAAGGCCTGGGAAAAGGCGGAGCGAAGCGGCACCGGAAAGTGCTCCGTGATAACATCCAGGGCATCACCAAACCAGCCATCCGGCGCCTGGCTCGCCGTGGCGGGGTCAAGCGCATCTCGGGCTTGATCTACGAGGAGACCCGCGGGGTGCTGAAGGTTTTCCTGGAGAATGTGATCAGGGATGCGGTCACCTACACTGAGCACGCCAAGCGCAAGACGGTCACTGCCATGGATGTGGTGTACGCTCTGAAACGCCAGGGCCGCACTCTCTATGGATTCGGCGGCTGAGCAGAAAGCCCCCCTTTTCCAGCGAACCCAAAGGCTCTTTTCAGAGCCGCCCCCCCAAATCTTCCCATTGAGAGCGGAGACCTGAGGACGGAGAGGGCACAGAGGGAGGGGATGCTGTTCTGTACCAGGTTATTGCACGTTTAATACACCACATCGCGATTGGTAATCCTGCCCAAACACTAATGTTATATATTGCAATATTTGTATTTCATGCTTTGTTGGGATAGTACTTTTGAGCTTTGATCTTTCCATCGGCCTGTTTCAATGTAAGTTCTTAACATTGACACAACACCACGTTATACGGACAGGTTTATTTGGAAGGCTACAATGTCAATTATATTCAGGTTCACTGCAATTGATTTTAAAAAGATGTACTTATGAAGGCTGAGATTGGGTAACTTTGCCGAAGGACAGTGGGCCATGTTTCAGTCTCTTTGTTTAAAGCGGCGGGGTTGCACAGCTTCATTAACAACCGTTTCCCATTCAGTTTGTCCGGGCTGTTATACAGCCCGCGTTTTCCTCCTGCCTGTTCCAGACAGATCAGGCAGTGATCCCGCCCCCTGTCCGCCCTCACTGCTAACTGGAGTGTAAAATACTGCTATAAAGTATCAACGTTTATCTTAATTGGAGCCCCATGGTGTTTTGTTTCTTCATGTTGAATTTCATCTCCGGCTTTGTGAGGGTGAAATCGGCCGGCGGGCTTTTTGAAATTGTCCAAGTGAATCAATCAGCCTCCAATGCTTCTTTTCCTGCCCCTTCCGGAGCGGTTTGTCAGTGAGCTGAGGGACGGGTCTATATCCAATCGCAGCTCTAGGGCGGGCTCTCCATTCCCTTCAAAAGGCAGCACTGCAGCAGCCTCAGCATTGCCAGCAGCAGCCTGTGTGTGTGTATTCCAGAGAGTTGGAGAGAATGGCCAGAACCAAGCAGACAGCGCGCAAATCCACCGGAGGGAAAGCTCCCCGCAAGCAGCTGGCGACCAAAGCGGCCCGCAAGAGCGCTCCGGCCACGGGCGGAGTGAAGAAACCTCATCGCTACAGGCCCGGCACGGTGGCTCTGCGGGAAATCCGCCGCTACCAGAAATCCACCGAGCTGCTGATCCGCAAACTGCCCTTCCAGCGCCTGGTGCGAGAGATCGCTCAGGACTTCAAGACCGACCTGCGCTTCCAGAGCTCGGCGGTGATGGCCCTGCAGGAGGCCAGCGAGGCTTACCTGGTGGGACTGTTTGAGGACACCAACCTGTGCGCCATCCACGCCAAGCGGGTCACCATCATGCCCAAAGACATCCAGCTGGCCCGCCGGATCCGCGGGGAGCGCGCCTAAACGGAGCCTGGCCGGCCCTGTCCATTCACCCCCAAACAGAGAGACACAACGGCTCTTTTCAGAGCCACCAAACCATCCAGAGAGAGCGGGGATTCACGGGGGTCATTGTTATCGTTATTGGACCGACAGGTAGAATATAGGGGCAGATTAGTGCGTGTGGGGGGCGTTGGTAAGAGGCAAAACTCACTGGCAGCGGCCGTGAATTTACAACTCATCAGATCTTCAGTGGGGCAGGATTTATTATGGTATTATATTATGGAGTGTCATTTTAGAAGTTCCCGGAAAGTCCCCCTCTCCTCATTGTCTCCTTTGGTGTTAACAAGGTTGGTGGCTGGCGAGGGGAGGGAAACATTTGGCGCCAAGAGACCAACCGCTTATTTTCAAACTTGTAAAGCCCGCCAACATGGCGAGGAGAGCAGGAGTTTTCCATCGGGGGATGCATGGATACGGACGCGTTGATTTGTTATAGTTGATATAGTTCACACAATCTCACTTTACCGCCTTCCCTCCTTGACAGCTGAGAACTCACTCGCTGGTGTTTAATCTGCTCTCTCTCTGGAGGCAGGGGAAAAGCCTGTATATGGACCTGGCAGCGGAGAAAGCGCGGAGGGTCAGCCCCGCTCCTTCCTGTATGCTGCATCGACTGACTACATATTCCACTGGGGCAACTCAGCTCTTCCTCACGCTGTTCAAGGGAATGTGACACCAGTGGGAATGTCAAACCCGCTCGGGAATATTCATGGCGCCATTCTAAACACATTGGACATAGAAGTAAAGATTGAGACCACTCAGGCAATGACCGTGCGCTGAGAAATAATGTATTTGCAGAAACTGTCACAACTGCATTTGATGATAAAGTCTCCCTGCTCCCACAGTGACAATACAGTCTCCAACAACAACGAGACAGAAATTAACCGATACCAGGTTCACTGTACGGGCCTCTCCGTATTGAAATAAAAATAAATTCTTTTCGCGATTATAAGCGTGATTCATGATCAATGACCAAATGCCGGGCTCTTCGCATTAAAATGCAAAATTAATCGGCTCGCTGTCAGGGTCTACTCTCTCTCCCAGATACTGTGGGTGGCTCTTAAAAGAGCCTTTGGGTTGTCAGATTGAAGAATGGTGCCTTCACTTTTTAGCGGGCCCAGCAGCGGCGGATTTCTTGGGCAGCAGCACGGCCTGGATATTAGGCAGCACCCCGCCCTGAGCGATGGTCACCCCTCCCAGCAGCTTGTTGAGCTCCTCGTCGTTGCGCACGGCCAGCTGCAGGTGCCTGGGGATGATGCGGGTCTTCTTGTTGTCCCGGGCCGCGTTACCGGCCAACTCGAGGACTTCAGCCGCCAGATACTCCAGCACCGCAGCCAGATAGACTGGCGCTCCGGCACCCACCCGCTCAGCATAGTTGCCCTTTCTCAGGTGTCTGTGAACACGGCCCACCGGGAACTGCAGGCCAGCCCGGGATGACCGAGACCTCGCCTTGTTGCGAGCTTTGCCCCCACTGCCCTTTCCTCTTCCAGACATTGCCACAATCTCACAAGCACTGACACAGAGAATGCTGCAATCCGCCCACATTGCGGCCTCTTCTACCTTCGGTGGGGATTGTGGGGCGGCCATTGCTGATTGGTCACATTGTTCACCATCTCCTAATGTGGTTTCAATTCCCAATCAGATTTCTGCTTCATTCGCCAAACCGGAGAGGGCTCGGGGTGGAGGGCGGAACCTGCCGGTACCACATCATCAACCGCTTTCTTTCCAATTTGAAAAACCCGCCAATTTAAAGATAGGAAAATGTTTTAGATTGAAAAATCAGGGACAAAACATTGAGGAAGTTTCACAAAGAATAATTCCTAATCCTATATGTTAATTTCCTTTAAGAATACCAATGTAGACTTTACACGGTCTCTGTCTCCCTCATTTGCCCACCCACATCTATCCTTTTCTGATCTTGACAATGGGTTTTTGAAGCTGAAACTTAAACCGGTGAAACACTGCAGTCTGCAACTTGTCTTTTCACTTCACATTTCAATAGCACCCACGACATGCTGATAAAACAGCACACAACGTTCTTCCGGCTCAGCGTACCAACTGTAAACACCGTTTTTAGATTATGTTTGAAAGTCTTCCTCCCTTCTTGCTGGAGATTAGATTCAGCCCAAGCACCACAATTCCCATTTCAGTCCGGCACCTGTTTTGGTGTTATCTCGGTTCACTTTGAAAGCCTCTCACTGACAGCTGAAAGAATGCTTTTTATTGCAATTCTGAAAAATTCCATTCAACCCGCGCATTGGAAATGAAAATAAAATGCAGATGTTAAAAGGCATCTGTCCGTGGGACTGAAAAATATGGACGCTTATGTTTTGTTTGCAAGGAGTGAAATTAAATGTGAACAATCCACCTCGGCGTTTTAGTAACTTGAACAAATAAATGAGAAATGTCTCTGGAGTTTAATCTGCTGTCTTTCTACCGACAGGGAAGAGGTTGTCTATGAAGGCCTCTCCCCATCCACCCAACACCCCGCCTCAATAATTTGCAATTTCATTTACGAGTATTGCAGTTCCATGTAGGGATTTATAGCATTTCTCGGTTTTATGTGAACGTCTGTTAACCAACATCTGTTGGCATGTTATAGACATGTCACTTTGTAACTGTCGAGGCCTTATTTGGCATTAACTCAACATCTGTCCATTGAGGCTCTGGTCCTCTGTGTAATAGTCAATTACTGTTACTTCAAGACGGGGTTTATTCTGTCTCCATCAAACACTGATGGAAGTGGTCAAACTTTACACGATTTGGAAATATTCCTGCATTTTGTGCCCATCTGTTCCTGGGATGTCCAGCATTTATGTTCACTTTATTTCAGTTTTCACTTGTCTGTCAGTATGTTACTGGACAGTAACTCAAACCTTCTGTAGTGTAACTTCTTGTTTTACTGTAGAGGATTTGTTTCAGGTCATATCTACAATTGTGCACTTAATCGGATATTATATTCGACAGTCTCAGACCTCCTACCTTTCAAACCCGTAAACTGTGAATATCAACTTCTGCGAGTTGACATTGTGTTTGTATTTATAACTGCAGCACATTGTAAGAGGCATACCTTATACATTGACATGGAGTCACAGACATGTACAGCATGGAAACAGACCCTTCGGTCCAACCTATCCATGCCGACCAGATATCCCAACCCAATCTCGTCCCACCTGCCAACACTTGGTGTTCCACAGGGGTCAGTATTGGGGCCACTGTTGTTTGTAATATACATAAATGATCTCGAAGAGGGCACTGTTGGTATGATCAGCAAGTTTGCAGTTGACACAAAGATTGGTGGAATGGGAGAAAGCATAAGGGACTGTCAGAGAATACAGGAGGATATACATAGATTGGAGATGTTGGTGGAAGAGTAGCAGATGGCTTTCAATCCAGACAAATGTGAGGTGATGCATTTAGGCAAGTCTAATTCTGGAGCGAATGACACAATGAATGGAAGAGTCTTGGGAAATGTTGATGGGCAGAGAGATCTGGGAGTGCAGGTCCATTGTACCCCAAAGGTTTCTGCACAGGTGGATAGAGTGGTCAAGAAGGCATTTACTATGCTTGCCTTTATCGGATGGGGTATTGAGTGTAAGAGCTGGCAAGTAATGTTAAAATTGTACAAGACATTGGTTTGGCCGCATTTAAAATACTGTGTACAGTTCTGCACTCCACATTACCAAAAGGATGTGGACGCTTTGGAGAGGGTGCAGAGAAGGTATACGAGGATGTTGCCTGGTATGGAAGGTGCGAGCTATGAAGAGAGGTGGAGTAGTTTGCTTTATTTTCGCTAGAAAAAAGGAGATTGAGGGGGGACCTGATTAAGGTTTACAAAACCATGAAGGGTGGAGACAGGGTGGATAGAGACAAGCTTTTTCCTCGGGTGAAGAATTCAATAACGACAGGTCATGCTTTCAAAGCGAGAGGTGGAATGTTTATGGGGAATACACGTAGCAAGTACTTCACACAGAGGGTGGTGGTCATTTGGAACGTGTTGCCAGCAGAGCTGGTAGAGGCAGGCACGGTAGATTCATTTAAGATGTGTCTGGACAGATGCATGAGTAGGTGGGGAGCAGAGGGATACAGACACTTAGGAATTGACCTAACAGGTTTAGACAGTACATTTGGATCAGCTCAGGCTTGGAGGGCCGATGGGCCTGTTCCTGGGCTGGAAATTTTCTTTGTTCTTTGTTCAATATCCCTCCAAACTCTTCCTATCTCATAAAATCCTCACATTGTGGAACAGCCATTTTAATGAACAAATCCACACCGACCCTCTGAAGACCATTTCACCCAGACTGATCCCATTGCTCTATCCCTGTAACCCTGCATTTTCCCATGACTTACGCACCTCACCTATTAATGCCTGAATACAATGGACAATTGCCAATTTACCAAATTTGTACGTCTTTGGACTGAGAGAGAAAACTGCAACAATTGGCAGGAACACACACAGTCAGTTGACGGAGGTCTTTTGTTTTTCTGTAGAAATAAAAAGAAAATAATGTTTCTTTTCTGCTTTCTAGGGAAGAGCAGTCACTATCAATATTATAGAGTGCAGCCGTTATACAGACATGGAGTCCTGCAGTATGGAGACAGGCCCTTTGGACCAAACTGGTCCACACTGACCAAAATGTCCATCCACACTAACCCCATTTCCCTGCACTTGGCCCATATCCTTCCCATACATTTCCTATCCACATATGTGTCCAAATGCCTTTTCACTGTTATTCATGTACCCAATACAATCACTTCCGCAGGCAGCTCATTCCATATGTGTACTACTGTCTGTGTAAAATGTTGCCCCTCAGGTTTCCTTTTATTCTCTCCCCACTTACCATAAAATGATGCCCTCTCGTCCTCGATTCCCCAACCCTGGGAAAATGACTGATTTCATTCACCCTATCCGTGCCTCAACTGATCTTATACTCCTCGACAAGGTTTCCCACAGTTTCCTACCATCTAAAAGAAAAAAGCCCCAGCTTGTCCAATCTCTCCCAAATGCCAACTTCTGCAATGTCACTGCTGTTGTTACACTGTTTATGTCAGTTTCTCGTCAATAGACAGTCGTTTGGAACGTGTTGCCAGCAGAGGTGGTAGAGGCAGCCACGGTAGATTCACTTAAGATGTGTCTGGACAGATGCAGGACTAGGTGGGGAGCAGAGGGATATAGACACTTAGGAATTGACCAACAGGTTTAGACAGTACATTTGGATCAGCTCAGGCTTGGAGGGCCGATGGGCCTGTTCCTGGGCTGGAAATTTTCTTTGTTCAATATTCCTCCAAACTCTTCCTATATCATAAAATCCTTACATTGTGGAACAGCCATTTTAACCAACAAATCCACACCGACCCTCTGAAGACCATCTCACCCAGACTGATCCCATTGCTCTATCCCTGTAACCCTGCATTTTCCCATGACTTACGCACCTCACCTATTAATGCCTGAACACAATGGACAATTGCCAATTTACCAAATTTGTACGTCTTTGGACTGAGAGAGAAAACTGCAACAATTGGCAGGAACACACACAGTCAGTTGACTGAGGTCTTTTGTTATCTGTAGAAATAAAAAGAAAATAAGGTTTCTTTTCTGCTTTCTAGGGAAGAGCAGTCACTATCAATATTATAGAGTGCAGCCGTTATACAGACATGGAGTCCTGCAGTATGGAGACAGGCCCTTTGGACCAAACTGGTCCACACTGACCAAAATGTCCATCCACACTAACCCCATTTCCCTGCACTTGGCCCATAACCTTCCCAACATTTCCTATCCACATATGTGTCCAAATGCCTTTTCACTGTTATTAATGTACCCAATACAATCACTTCCGCTGGCAGCTCATTCCATATGTGTACTACTGTCTGTGTAAAATGTTGCCTCTCAGGTTTCCTTTTATTCTCTCCCCACTTACCATAAAATGATGCCCTCTAGTCCTCGATTCCCCAACCCTGGGAAAATGGCTGAGTGCATTCACCCTATCCGTGCCTCACCTGATCTTATACTCCTCAACAAGGTTTCCCACAGTTTCCTACCATCTAAAAGAAAAAAGCCCGAGCTTGTCCGATCTCTCCCAAATGCCAACTTCTGCAATGTCACTGCTGTTGTTACACTGTTTATGTCAGTTTCTCGTCAATAGACAGTCGTATTATATTCTTACAATTTATTGCTTTGAATTTCATTCTGTAACTGCCAGTTTGTTGTTTTCAGTCTTGTTTTTACTGAGTTTCTGTCAAATCACTGACATGTGAGCAAGGAAATGTCTCAACATCTAAGTTTCTGATGAAAGACATGGTTAATTTTTTTAAAGTCATGAAGACTTGTTATTAAATATGTCAGTATGTGATCTGTGAGTACACAGATATCAGGAAGTTACAGTTAAAGTGTATGGAGAATGATGCCTCCTAGTTCTGTCATGCATTGTAGAGTATTTACGAGATGTTGAAGAGGTTTTAAGAAGAATGTATGACCTTGAGGCGAAAAGAATAATGTCACTGATTAACAGTATAAAGTTCAAAATGACATAACACCAGGTTAGAGGCCAACAGGTTTAATTGGAAGCACTAGCTTTTGGAGCACTGCTTCTTCATCAGGTGGTTGTAGAGAACACAATTCCAAGACACAGAATTTATAGCAAAAGTTTCGTGTGATGTTACTGAAATTATACATTGAAAAATAGCTTGATTGTTTGTTAAGTCTCTCTTCTGTTAGAATAACCATGACAGTTTCACTTCTTTAATATGTAAATCCCAAAACCTTTTGTAAAAGTTCGGTACCCACAGGAAGGACCTCAACTGGGACCTTGGGTTCATGTCACACTACAGGTGACCACCATTGCACGATACACACAGGGACACTCCAACACACACACTCCTTTACACACACAGACACACACTCCCAAACTCACACATGCACCCTCACACAGACTTGGACACCTTTCCACTCACACTCTGTCTCACAGACACTCACAACACACCCCACCACCTTCCCCCCCGCCACACACACACACAAACCCATATGTGCATTGTGATTATGAGGCGAATTTGAACTTTGCTCAAAAACTGCATGAATTCATGTAAGACTTTGTTAACTCATTTTTTAGATTAGAATCAGTCCAAATATTCCAACACCAACAACAGAACACAGGGGGTGAACACCTTCAACATCTTATCTGGCCTGACACCAGTTACCCTGAGAATGTAACTTTTAAATAAAGTTTTGTGATTTACATCGGAAAGAAGTGAAACTGTCATGGTCATTCTAACTGATGAGAGACTTAACAAACAATCAAGGTATTTTTCAATGTATAATTTCAGTTACATCACACTGTAAACTTTTGCTATAAATTCTGTGTCTTACAATTGTTTATTCCACAACCACCTGATGAAGGAGCATCGCTCCGAAAGCCCGTGCTTCCAATTAAACCTGTTGGACTATTACCTGGTGTTGTGTGATTTTTAACTTTGTACACCCCAACCCAACAGCAGCATCTCCAAATCATTAACAATGTATCCAGAGTAAGGGACAGAGTTTAGAATATGAAGCTTTCTGTCGAAGAAAACAATGTGAAACTTGTTGATCTTGTTATATTTCACAGCCAGCCGTTAGTGCTGGTTGATCAGCTTAGGTAAAGGCTCGATAACCATATGTCTTTTTTAACAGACAGTTATTATTTTATTCAGGTTTCTGTCATGTTGGAGATCTCACAGCGGAAAACCATCACAAAAGTCAGACATTTGTGGTATTTTCATCTGCCTCTGTGTATTCTGTCAGAAGAAATGATCACATGTTCCTGCTTGCTGCCCATACCCAGAGACTCCCTTATCTAATAAAACAAAGACATATGGTTATCATGTCTTCACCTCAGCTCATAAACCATCACCAACGGCTCACTGTGAAATAATAACAAGATCAGCAAGTTCCACATTTCTTTCTTCGCCTCATATTCTAAACGGTGTCCCTTACATTTTGAAAGTTTGTCACTGACAGCAGACAGTAACATTTACAGCATTTTGCATCCGGGCAATACTCGCATGGAGATTTGAAAATAAAATGTTAATCAGTGACATTTTCCCAGCATCTACTGCCCAACTCCCTTCAGAAAGTTCTCTTTTCCCCTAAAGGTCACACATTCTTCTTCAAACCTCTTCAACATCCCCTCAACGTTGTTTCAATTCCCAAACAGGTAGCTGCTCCATTCCCCAATCCGGAGAGGGCAGGGTGAGGAAGGCGGAAGCTACCGGCCCCACATCATCAACCGCTTTCTTTCCAATTTGAAAAGCCCGCCAATATGTCATGAAAAGGTGAGACTTTAACACAGAAGAATGCACGAATACTCGAGTTAATCCTACTTTAAAAATGTATACTTTACATAGTCTCCCTTTACCTCATTCCCTAGCCCACTTCAATCTGCCCATTTCTGATCTTGAATGGGATTTTCTGAACTTGAAGCTCAGCGGAAACAAAAAAGGCGCCAAACACTGCAATGTGCAACTAATCATTTCTTTCACATTTCAAGAGCACCCGGTTATATTGCTCAAACATCAGATAACGTTCTCCGGCGTGGGCGCGTTAACAGCGAACACCGCCTTTCGAGAATATGTGAAAGTTGCCCTCCCTATTGGACTCGATCAGAGATCAGTAAAAGCTCCACATTTCCGATGCCAGTCTTGCTGCTGTTCTGGGGTTATTGCAGATCATTTTGAAAGGCTCTCACCGGCAGCAGTTCGAGCATTCTGCATCCGGACAATACTCGCATGGAGATTTGGAAATAAAACCCAAGTAAAATGGGACGGAGGGGGAAACATTTTCCTTGCTTGCCGGCGGGTGGTTTTGTTTGCCGGGAGTGAAACTCGGGGTTCATATCCCACAGGGAGCTTTTGCTCCTGAACTGATCCGAGTAACGCGGAAGCAGCTGAGAAATGACTGTGGCATTTAACATGATCTCCCTCCCGGGCAGGGATTACAGGATATACAGGAATATATCCGAGAATAAGGCGCGCATAGGGTCGGCGGGCACTCATTCATTGACACAATATCCATAAACCCCAAATACCGTGGAGACATTAACCGGACATACCCAGAACTATACTAGTCCAGCTGTTTCACGGAAGGTGTAAGGTGGCCCTTAAAAGAGCCGTTGGGTTTTTGTTGTCAGTACAATGGTGTCCTTCACTTGGAGCTGGTGTACTTGGTCACCGCCTTTGTACCCTCCGACACGGCGTGCTTAGCCAGCTCCCCGGGCAGCAGCAGCCGCACGGCGGTCTGGATCTCCCGGGAGCTGATGGTGCTGCGCTTGTTGTACTGGGCCAGGCGGGAAGCTTCCCCCGCGATGCGCTCGAAAATATCTTTGACGAACGAGTTCATGATGCTCATGGCCTTGGAGGAGATGCCGGTGTCGGGGTGAACCTGCTTCATCACTTTGTAGATGTAGATGGAGTAAGTTTCCTTCCTCGACCGCCTCCTCTTCTTGAGGCCCTTCGCTGCCGACTTCTTGACCATTTTCTTAGCGCCCTTTTTGGGGACTGGCTGTGCTTTCTTCTCATCCCCCATACTGCCGCTCACTTTCACACACAGTGTAAGGGGAAAGGGGGCTCCGAGCTCGCCTTTTATACACTGACCACCTCAATCATGCTAATGAGGGATGGGGAAGGCCTGCTTCCTGATTGGCTGTCTTACAGGAAATATTCACCTTGCTCTCATTGGTTCATGTGGGACACGATGCTGACCTGCAGAGAATCCGAAACTGTGGATCCATCAGGATCTGCAATGACATGGGGAACACAAACCGAAATCTTGAGCAGGGATCAACCTCCGAGCTCACTCTAAATTGTGAGACCCTAATACCGATTTATCCTGCATCTTTTAATGATGGCTCTCTTTTCTTTCTCATCCATTTTAAAATTGGCATCACTTCTGTCGTCAAGTGACAAAATGCAGTGCAATCTGACAGGGAGTGTGTTTCTCTCCTGGAAATGATGGAACTACTTGACAATTGCATCTTGTTTGTGTTTCTTGCTCTACACTCTCTGTAGATTAAGGACATTCTACCAGCATCTAATCGGTCAACCCCCTTCAGTTTTCTTTTCCCCTTAAGGTTCCCCATCCGTCTTCAATTCTCCAATGAGAATAGGCCCAAACTATTCATACATGCCTCAGAATAGCTGCCAGTGTGTGTAACACTGTCAGTTTTACTTTGATTACCTCCATAAATAAAAGGGAACTTTTATTGTGACCTGTGCCTTTTATTTTCTGCTGACCACATGAATTTTAATAGAGTAATGTCCAATAAACACGCTTTACAAAAAGAGAAAATCAATAAAACAAATGATTACTTTCAGTGTCAAGAACATAGTGCTGGAAAAGCGCAGCAGGCCAGGTAGCCTCCGAGGAACAGGAGAATCGATGTTTCAGGCAGAAGCCCTTCATCCGGAAGCCCTGATGAAGGGATTATGCCCAAAATGTCAATTCTCCTGCTGCTCGGATGCTGCCTGGCCTGCTGTGCTTTTCCATCAGTACACTCTCAACTCTGATCTCCAGCACCTGCAATCCTCCCTTTCTCCAGATTTGTTTCAGTTCCTGAGTGTATATTTTGGATGGGAATTCAGTCTATCCATCTTCAAAATAGTGCAAGTGTCAATGGGCTATAAATGGTGAAATGTGTTCAGATACAGCTGGTAATATGTACCTGTCAGTCTCTATAATATAAATGTGTGAGTTTATTTACCAGCCTGTCCCAGTCAGTTTCTGATCAGTTAATCTAAGAGTGTCAGTCATAGTCTGTACCAATCTGTTTCTGGTTTGATAATGCATTTATCATCAATTTGTACCTGTCAGTTGCAGCCAATGTGAATGTGAGAGTGCTGTTATCAATCTCTCCCCATCAGATTCTGCTGTGTGAACGAGACTGTCATTTTCAGTCTATGCCTGTCAGGTTGGTCATGTGAACAAGTGATGGTCAATTAATGTGTCTCTGTCAGTTGTTGCAAAACAAATATGTGAATGTAGTTATCACTCTGTCCATGTCACTTTCTGCTGTGTGCATACAGGTATGTAGATATCAATCTGTACCGATCAGTTTGTGCCCTGTGCATGTAGGTGCATTTATCAATCTATTCCTGACAGTCTTTCCAATGTAAAAGCGAACTTATGAATCTGTACTTGTCAAAGTTTATGTATCTATGAGTTTATCTGAGTTTAGGTTTTATCTTTGAGGAGAAAGTGAGGTCTGCAGATGCTGGAGATCAGAGCTGAAAATGTGTTGCTGGAAAAGCGCAGCATCCAGGAAACAGGAGAATCGGCGTTTCGGGCATAAGCCCTTCTTCAAGAAAGCCCTTCTTTCCATTTGATCTGCCCCGTCAGACTTTGTGTGAATCTATAAATGGAGTTACCAATCGATACCTGTCAGTTTTTCTTGCTGAATATGTATGTGTGTAATTGTCAGTCTATTCTCGACCAATTCTGCTGAGTAAATATGAGAATATCAAAAACAAATATTCCTGTCAGTCTCTGCAAAGTGAATAAGTGAGTGTATGGTTATCAAATTTCCCTGCCAGTTTTTGCTACATGAGAGAGGGTGTTGTTATCAATCCGTAACTGTCAGTGTTTGGCTTTGAGAATGTGTAAATACATTTATCACTCTGTACCTGTCAGATACATGTGAGATTCTATTAAAAGTTGAGTGTCTTTATCAAATTGTACTTGCCAGAAGATCTTCTCTGCATATACCAGTCAGTTTCTTCAATGTGAATTTGTGAGCATGTTTGAATCCACCTCTACCAGTTTCTACCAAGTCAATATGTGAGGCAGTTACCAACCTGCACCTCTCAGATTCTGCTGTGAAATTGAGTGTAGCTAACAAACTGTATCTGTGAGATTATGTTACGTGAAAGTGGGAGTGTTATTATTGATTTGTTCCTGTGATTTTCTGTTATTGACAAGAGGAGTGTAATTACCAATCTGTCCCTGTCATTGTCTCTTCTGTATATCTGAGAAAGTAATACATCTGTCCATGTGAGTGTTTGCTATGTGAATGATATTGGTTGATGTGTGCACTATCTGGCAGTTTCAGCTATGAGATTGAGTATTGCTATCAGTCACTTACCAGTCAGTTTCTGCTTGGTGAATATATGAGTGTATTTATCAATCATTCCTTGTCAGTATCTCTCTTGTGAATATGTGAATGAGGTTATCAATTTATAAAGCTGTCAGTTTCAGCCATGTCCAAATCAAAATAAAATTATTAATTTCTTCCTGTCAGACTCTGCTTTGTGAATATAGTGCAGTTATCAATCTGTCTTTGCTGTGAGCATCCAAATATAGTTATCAACATGGACATGTCAGTTTTCACAATGCAAATATGTGTGTGTTTTCCCAACTAATGCATGACTGCAGTTATTAATCTGTGCCAATTAATCTCTGTTTGCTATATCAATATGTGAGAGTGGATCTGTACCGGTCGGTTTCTCCTATGCGAACGTAGTTATCAAATTTTACCTGTGTAGTTTCTGCTTTGTGTTGTGATTAATCTATACCTGTCAGTTTCCGCAAGGTGAATGCGTGAGTTGTGTCATGCATATGTACCTATCAGACTCTACTCTGTGAATACATCAAAGCAGGCATCGTGCTGTGCCCGTCAGTTTCTGCTCTGTAAATCTGAGAGTGTAGTTATTAATCTGAACTTGTCAGTTTTGGGTTTGTGAATGTGTGTATTTCTCCTATTTGTATATATGAACTTAGTTATCATTCTGTAATGGTGGAGGGTAGGGAACTCGTGGGAAAAAATATTGATGTCTTGAAAACAGTATGCATGACAGAAAAGAAGGTCCTCGAGGTGTTTAAAAAAAACATAAAGGTGACTAAATCTCTGGAACATCATCAAGTATATCTCAGGATGTAGTGGAAACCTTATGTTGATAATTTCAAAAAATGACATTCAGTTTTCTTCCTTTTTTGTAATATTTCATAGGGAGGATCCCTGTCAGTTACTGCAATATGAATAGGGAGAAAGTGAGGTCTGCAGATGCTGGAGATCAGAGCTGAAAATGTGTTGCTGGAAAAGCGCAGCAGGTCAGGCAGCCTCCAGGGAACAGGAGAATTGACGTTTCGGGCATAAGCCTTCCTGAAGAAGGGCTTATGCCCGAAACATCGATTCTCCTGTTCCCTGGATGCTGCCTGACCTGCAGCGCTTTTCCAGCAACACATTTTCAGCACTGCAATATGAATGTGTGACTGTGGATATCAAACCTGTACTTGTCAGTTTCTATGTGAATATGTGGGTGTAGTTATCAATCATAGTGTCTGCAATATGAATTACACTGCCATTATCAGTCTCTACCTGTCAGATTGTGCTACATCCATATGTGATTTTAGTTATTGATCTGTACCTGTGTCGGATTCTGTCATATCAATCTGTGGGTGTCATCATCAATCTGTCCCTGTCAGTTACTGCAATGTGAATGGGTGACTGTAGTTATCAAGTTGTAACTGTTTCTGCCATGTGAGTATGAGCATAGTTATCTTCAGTTTCTAACAGCAAATGTGAGAGGATAGTTGTCATTCTATACCTGTCAGTTTTTGCTTGTCAATCTGAGTATAGTTATCGATGCTCGGTGAAAATGTGAGATGAGTTATTGATGCAATGTGACACTAGGAGTATTATGGTTATTAATCTGTTCCTGTCAGGTTCTGCTGTGTCGACATGATACACTTGTTATCAAACTTTCTCTGTCAGTAATTACCATGTGAATGTCTGAGTATATTTACCAATCTGTTCCTGTCAGTTTCAGCTCTGTGTATGTGAATGTGCAGTTACAGTTATTAATCTGTAACTGTCAGTATCCACTATGTGAATGTGTGAATGCATTTATCAATCTTTCTCTATTCGCTTCTGTGTTGTAAGTATGTGAATGTGCTTAGTAATTTATCCCTGCCATTTCTGTTGTGTAAGTATGTAAATATAGTTACCACTTTCTCCTTTTCAGTTTGTACTATGTGTTAGAAACTGTAGTTAGCAATCTACATATACATGTTTCTGCAATGTGAGCATGAAACTACAGTTATCGATCTTCTTTTGTACGCTTCTGCCCTGTAAATTTATAAGTATAGTCATCAATCTGCACATGCCAGCTTCTGCTTTGTGAATCTGTGAATTTAGTTACCAATCTATGCCTGTCAGTTCTGCTCAGTTCATTTGTTTTGTGTAATGGATTGTGTCATGGAAAAGTGAAGAGTTTTCTCACTCTTTCAGTGCACAGTCTAACTGGGAGGAATGATATCAGGGGCTGTTCTTCAGGATGCCATCAGCTTTTCTCAGAGAATAGTTACATACTTTTGTGAATAATGCTGAGAAATGGATAGGTGTTACATTCTGTTGTTAATGTGTGAGGGAAAGGGCAACAAACAAATAAACTGTATTGCAGCTGACTGACCAAAGCTTTCCTTTTACAGGAAAAAGAACTGGCTAGTTCATTTCATTGTTCTATTCTGAATCTATGGGGAATGGAGAGAAAAAAGAAACTAGTCTTTCCACGGTTGGGTCTGACTGTTTGTTTGGATAAGTCTCTGGAAACTAAGCTCAATCTAAGTCTGATTCAATCAGGTCTGAGACTGTGGAAAGGAAATTCTGTTCAGTAGTGTGACGGTGCAAGCCATTAGCAGTACTCTTATGATGCTCTTTTGGTGGGAATGTCAATAGCAAAAGGACTTGTGCTTTCTGTCATACAGTGGGGAATATTTAAACCATTCAGGTAAATTTAGCTGCTGTACAAAACTCTGGTGTGGCCACACTTGGAGTATCGCCTACATTTGTGGTAACCACATTGTACGAAGGATGTGGAAACATTGCAAAGTGCACCGAGAAGATTCACCAGGACGTTGCCTTCATATGAAGGCAAAGTCTTATGAGGAAAGGCTGAGGGACATGAAGCTCTTCTCATTAGAGAGAAGAACGTTAAGAGGTGACTTAAGAGAGATAGACAACATGATCAGAGGATTTGTTAGGGTGGACAGTGAGAACCATTTTCCTCGGATGGTGATGGCTCACACGAGGGGATGTGTGTGAATGTGAATTAAATTAGCTTTAAATTGAGGGGTGATAGATATAGGACAGATGTCAGAGGTAGGTTCTTTACTCAGAGAGTAGTAAGAGCATGGAATGACTGGAATGACCTCCCTGCAACAGTAGTCGACTTGCCAACTGTGAAGGCATTTAAATGGTCATTGGATAAATATATGGATGATAATGGAATAGTGTAGGTTAGATGGGCGTCAGGTTGGTTTATAGAACATAGAACAATACAGCACAGAACAGGCCCTTCGGCCCACGATGTTGTGCCGAACATTTGTCCTAGCTTAAGCACCCATCCATGTACCAATCCAATTGCCGCTTAAAGGTCACCAAAGATTCTGACTCTACCACTCCCACAGGCAGCACATTCCATGCCCCCACCACTCTGGGTAAAGAACCCACCCCTGACATCTCCCCGAAACCTTCCACCCTTCACCTTAAATTTATGTCCCCTTGTAACACTCTGTTGCACCCGGGGAAAAAGTTTCTGAGTGTCTACTCCATCTATTCGTCTGATCATCTTATAACCCTCTATCAAGTCACCCCTCATCCTTCGCCATTCCAACGAGAAAAGGCCTAGCACTCTCAACCTATCCTCGTATGACCTATTCTCCATTCCAGGCAACATTCTGGTAAATCTTCTCTGCCCCTTCTCCAAAGCGTCCACATCGTTCCTAAAGTGAGGCGACCAGAACTGCACACAGTACTCCAAATGTGGCCTAACCAAAGTCCTGTACAGTTGCAACATCACTTCACGACTCTTGAATTCAATCCCTCTGCTAATGAACGCTAAGGGGTTTCACAGGTCAGTGCAACATCAAGGGTGAATGGCCTGTAATGGGCTGAAATATTCAATGTTCTGTGTAAAGAGAATTTACAAATTACAAGATTTGGCTAATTGATCTTTCTTCATCAGAATAAAAGGTGATTATTTGATTCTATGGTTAATTTGAGGAAATTACATTCTATTTTCTTACTTTTTTGTAATATTTCATTGGGTGGGACAAGTGGGACTCTTTGTACAAGGTTGAAGTGAATTTGGGAACAAAGTTACACAAAGTTTTTTTTAAAAATGAACTTATTGCTGGGTAGAGGGAAAACATGGTTTCTCTGCCTGCAAGCTGAACAAGGTTAGAATTCTGTTGAGATAAAGGAGGGGTTGGCAGCTCCTCTGCTGCCATGACACACTTATTGAAATGGAATGCTGGCTGAATGGGATTAGGTGCTTGTTTTTGTAAAACATTTTGTATGCATTCACGTCTGTTTCCTGCAATGTACATGGATGTACATTGTTATTAGTCTTTGTACCCTGTGTTTTGATATGTTGAGTGTCTCTGGGACTCAATCTGAATCAGTCAGTTCCTTTGTGTATGTGTGTGTGCTCAGTAATGATTCACTAATTGTCATATTTGGCTGTTGAAATGATGTAACAGTGTGATGTCATTATCTTTCTGGTTTGTGAAATTTAAAATGCCCTTATGAAATACAATCTTCATTTACTCCCCAATTATGTACTTTAGACAAGGAGTCTAACACTTCAAACATGGTGTGAATGTTAATGCATTATGAATGATATTAATTGGAAGTGGGAAGACATCGATGGAGAATGGAGAGAAAAAAGAAACTTGTCTTTCCACGGTTGTGTCTGACTATTTGTTTGGATAAGTCTCTGGAAACTGAACTCAATCTAAGTCGGGTTCAATCTGACCTGAGACTGTGGAAAGGAAATTCTCCACTCTGACAGCAGTAACATACCTGGTGTTTATTGGAAGCAGCTGATGACACTTAGCTTTGTACTGAGGAAATATTAGGTTGCCTTGGTCCTTGGAATATTTTCTTGGAGAGAGACAGAAGATGTTTCAGCTGTAAACCAACATTAAGACATGTTAGGCAAGATCAAACTGATCAGTGTGGTATTCAGTTAATAATCATTAGGGATTTTTGAAACTCAGCAATTCGAACAGAACCAGATTTTGATTCCACTTTCACCTTGAGCTGCCCCTCATCTCCATTTCTTTTATTTCCATTTGTTAACGATTGGGTGAGATCCAGAAACTAACATCAGTACACCTCCATGACTGGGAATTCCTGATGCAGCTGCAATGGTGACATACATCAATGTCAGGTTGCCAATACACTACTTGAAGGGAAGTAGAGGCGCTATTTCTAATGTTTCACTCGAAACTTTGAATCTGTTGAGTCTGGTACGTGTCCTTTCTGGGATTGTAACACAATTATAGTCTGTGCATCCATTATTCACTGCCCAATATCAACAGACAGCCTGAAACAGAAGCAAACAATGAATTGCCATCAGTGTTCAGAGGATTGCAAACCACAGGAATGTCCCACAGCAGCTCCTTCCCGCTCTGTCTCCCCCAGCAGCCCCCCCCCACACACACACACACACAGCCCGAGAAAGGCCTCCCCCTTCCCCCCCAGCCCGCTCACTCCAAGTTCCGGGCCCAGTTCCTGCTCCGCTCGGCATCTCCCAACCAGCTCCCGGTTCTCCCCTCCCTCCCTCCCCCCGAATCAATCCGGGGGTGGGAGCCCCCTGTGTGTCCCAGGCTCCCATCCCGATGTGCTGCTGGAAGGAGCCCCTGCTGTTCCCTCCCTTCCCTGGGCTCGGAGCTCTCCATTGCGGTCTGTTTCAAACAAACCGCTTCCACTCACTGAGTAAATGCTCCTCAATGGCCGCGCGGGGGCAGGGCCTCACGCATGCGCTCCTCTCCGCAGGAATAATCGGCTTTGGGAGCAGTGACAGCCCCGCGCATGCGCCGCTCTCCCCCCCCCCCGATCCCAGAAACAAACATCAATTGGTCATTTCCCCAATTCCCTTTTCTCCCAGTTCCTGTGGCTGTGGGGGAAAGGGCAGAGAACGTTTCAAGGTGGGACATTGTCCCTTTATGAGGCTCCAATGGAGCTCCTTCCCCGTCATGTTCATAACTCCTCCCCCCCCGCGGCTTCATTGCAATCCGATCAGGGAGTGGACAAGCTGACGGCCATTCGACCCATCTAATGTGGGCTACCATTCGATAACATCATGTCTGCGTATTAAATTCCTGCCGAACTTCTTCCCATGAGTATTAACGCTTTGTCGAAAGTGTCATGCAGAGAGTGAGAATAAATGGGAGATATTCACAAATGCAGCTAAAAGAGTCAGAGAGATGGACAGCACGGAAACAGACCCTTCGGTCCAACTCGGCCGTGCCGAGCAGTTATCATCACCTCATGCAGTCCCATTTGCCAGCACTTTCACCATTACCCTATAAACCCTTCCTGTTCATACAGCCATCCTGATACCTTTTAACTGTGGTAAATGTACTCGCCTCCACCACACCCTCTGGCAGCTCATTCCTTACATGCAACCACCCTCTGCGTAAAAAAGACTACCGCTTAGGTCCTTTTTAAACTTTACCCCTCTCACCATAAATCTTTGTACTCTGGTTCTGGACTCCCCCACCCCAGGGAAAAAGACATTGTCTGTTTATTATATTCATGCCCTCATAATTTTATAAAAGCTCGATATGGTCCTCCAACACTCCAGGGAAAACAATCCCAGCCTCTCCCTGTAGCTCCACTCCTCCAACCATGGCAACATCCTTGCAAGTCTTTTCTGAACCCTTTCAAGTTTCACAACATCCTGTGACAGGAGGGAGACCGGAATTGCACACATTATTCCCAAAGTGACCTAACCAATGTCCCTTACAGCCACTGCATGAATTCCCAACTTCTGCAAATCAAAGCCCTTACCAACAAAGCAAAGCGTACGAAATGCCTCATTCACTGTTCTATCTACCTGCAACTCGACTTTCAAGAAACTATGAACCTGCACTCCAAGGTCTCTTTGCTCAGCAACACTCCCAAGGACCATGCCATTACGTGTATAGATCCTGTCCTGATACGCCATTCCAAATGTAGCATTTCACATTTATCTAAATTAAACTCCATCTGCCAGTCCTCAGCCCATTGGCCCATCTGGACAAGATCCCGTTGTACTCTGAGGTAACCTTCTTCGTTGTCCACGACAACTCCAATTTTGATGTCATCTGCAAACTAACTATCTATATCTTCTGTGTTCACATCCAAATGATTTATAGAAATAATGAAAAGCAGTGGATCCAGCAACAATGTTGCTGGGTGTCTGGTGTCGCAGTTGTAGTTTCTGAATCACTGGTCAGGAGGCCGGGCTAAAGCCCTACCTGGACTAGAGGTGTGTAATAGAACATAGAACATAGAACATAGAACATTACAGCGCAGTACAGGCCCTTGGGCCCTCGATGTTGCGCCGATCCAAGCCCACCTAAACTACACTAACCCACTATCCTCCATATACCTATCCAACGCCCTCTTAAATGCCCATAAAGAGGGAGAGTCCACCACTGTTACTGGCAGGGCATTCCATGAACTAACGACTCGCTGAGTGAAGAACCTACCCCTAACATCAGTCCTATATCTACCCCCCCTTAATTTAAAGCTATGCCCCCTTGTAATACCCGACTCAATACGCGGGAAAAGGTTCATACTGTCGACCCTATCTAACCCCCTAATCATCTTGTACACCTCAATCAAGTCACCCCTAAACCTTCTTTTCTCTAGTGAAAACAGCCCCAAGTGCCTCAGTCTTTCCTCATACGATTTTCCTTCCATACCAGGCAACATCCTGGTAAACCTCCTCTGCACCCGTTCCAATGCCTCCACATCCTTCCTATAGTATGGCGACCAAAACTGCACACAATATTCCAGATGCGGCCGTACCAGAGTCTTATACAACTGCATCATGACCTCAGGACTCCGGAACTCAATTCCTCTACCAATAAAAGCCAGTTTTTTTTTTTTTTTTTTTTTTTAACCATGTGAAAGTTGTTTTATTTTAATCCAAATTATCATATTTCTTGAAATACAATTCAATTTTCTTCCGATCCAAAACTTACAATCTTCAAATACATTGGAATTTTAGTGACTATTTCACTGCAGTTTTGAAACAAATGTTATAAATAAATGTGTAGTCACAATGAAAACAATTTTCATTAGATCTGGCCTTCAAAAGTCACTGAAAAATGAATGCAGGACCTCATGCAAATACATACACACAACAAAATTCAGGACATCCCGTGGCATCTCATCCAAATCAGCAAATCTCAATTTCCCTTCTCTCTAACAAAAGGCATTCATTCAATAGCAGTATCCCTTAGCTTACAAAAATAGACATTGACTATGTGTTAAAGGAAAGTCACCACTACTAAAGCTTTCTTCAAAGTACCTTAACAACTCATCAAAAGTAAGACATTCAATTCTTTTTGCTGCGAAGACAAATATTGGGCAGTACCTACTGTATAAAAAAAGTGCAATGATTAAAGGAAATAATAGTTGTAAATTTCCATATTAAAACATATACATTGCTGACTTTACACAAATGAATTTTGCAGTTATGCAGACATCTGCAGCACCCATGGTTCAAATTCACTTACATAGCAGCTGTTCTAATATCAAGTCTGCGACTGGATGCAAATACCAGTTTATAGCAGCTGACTGACTTTACTATCAGAGAGTGTGGAACTGTCAAACACAGCCATTCAGGCAGCATCGAAGGAGCAGGAGAATCAATGTTTTGAGCAGAAGCTCTTCATCAGGAATGAGGGGGTGGTCCGAGGAGGGGGAGAGATATTTGGCAGGCAGGTGGGGTTGGGGGGGTAAGGTACCCGAGAATGTGATAGGTAGATGAAGTTGGGGTGAAGGTGGTCGGTAGGTGAGGAGGGTGGAATGGGTAGGTGGGAAAGAGGATGGACAGGTAGGACAGATCAAAAGGGCGGTGCCTAGTTGGAAGGTTGGACCTGGAATGAGTTGGGGGTGAGGGGAAATGAGGAAAATGGTGAAATCCACTTTAATCCCGCGTGGTTGGAGGCTATCAAGGTGAAGATGAGGCCTTCTTCCTCCAGGCATCGGCTGGTGAGGGTTTGGTGGTGTAGGAGGCGTGTGGCATGCCACAGGCAGAAACTTGGTGGGGAAAGGAGTCCCGTAATGATAGACCCCCACCTAGCCGGGAGTGCCAGGCTCTTGATCCAGTGACAGTAAAGGAGAAGGAATACATTTCCAAGTCAGGATGGTGAGTGCCTTGGAGGTGAACTTGTCTGATATGAAGGTGGTGTTCCCCTACATCAGCCTCCCTTATCCTTTTTTAGACAGAAGTCGTCATGAGTTTGAAGGTGTTTACAAGTTACAAACCTATAGATTACAAGGGCCATTTGAGGTAGTTTTGATTCAAAGAAAAGGCCTCCAAATTGTGAAGGAAATAACCCCGACAGACGTGAGGCCTGGGAACAGCTTAACATTCAACAAAGAATGATAAAAAGGCATTGATTACTGAAGAGAAAAGGAGTAAAAGAGTAAGGTTGTAGAAACCATTAAAAAGTGAAAGGTATGATAGGGATGTAAAGAGAGAACGGAAAATACACAGGTTGGTGAAGACAAACGTAGTTCACTTAGAATTAAAATGGGGGGAGTCCACAATGGGGACCAAAAATGGTTTTCCAACTGAATATCTTCTCTTGTTCTGTGTTCACAAAAGGGGATATAATTAACACAGCGGCAATTTTGGGGAACACAGAGTTTAGTGAGATTGAGATAATGAACCAAATCAGCATTATTTGGGAAATTGAGTTGAGGCAATGGATAGGACTGAAGGCTGAGAATTTGAGAAAACAATAGTCAGGTTCTGATGGAGTCAGCATGGATTTGAAGGGCCTGTTCCTGTGATTACTCTTCCATGTTCTCAGCTTGACAAACCGCCTGGAAATATCTCAGGGTGTAACCAGGAGAGCTGATGAGAGTTTAACAATCCCTGAGGACAAAACAAAATTACAACTAACTCCCGGGACACCGGAGAAAGGCTGAGGGGAGAAATTCTATCCTTCCACACTTCCACTTGGTGATATTACTGGCCTGTGACTGTATGGATGTGAATATTGTCTCAGAGAGACTGGAGGAAAAGGGCGTGTCTGTTCGTCGAACGCAACTGTGTTTGTGTGTCCGCGAATATTATGATATTTCTGAGTCTCTCTTGTGCAAATCAAAAACATTTTCAATTCCAGTTATCCCCCGACTGCCCCACTAGACTCCAAAGGTGGAATTCAAGGGAATATATTTGTTGATTTCAAGATTTCAGTCTAAAAGTACCGACAATGTCAGCGCTCAGCTCAGAGTGCTCGATCTGTTCAGCAGCAAAATGCGTTTAACTCGACAGCGGAGCCGTCTATTCGAGTGAAACCTTTTCAGTCGCAAACCTTTCAGTGTCAGGGTGAGGAGCGATCGAGCCTGGCTCTCTGGAGATACGGAATTTCAGAGGAATCGGAGAGTTTAGACAGTTAGAGAAACACAGAGAGGCAGCAGGCGCAGGGAGCTGACGGCAGGTTGTCTCTGCACCGTCCGCTCGCTGCCTTGAAGTTGCTCAGTGCCGACCCCCCCAGCAGCTTCATTGCTGACCCAGTTCAGACTGACCCAGAGAGAGAGAGAGAGATTCAGCACAGAGTTCTCGACATGAGCGACAGTGCAGCCGCCGAAACGGCTCCTCCAGCCTCCGCTCCCACCAAAGCCAAGGCTCCCAAGAAAAAGGCGGCGTCTCCCAGGAAAAAAGCAGCCGGTCCCAAGTTGGGCGAGCAGATTCTGGGGATTGTCCGGGAGTGCAAGGATCGTAAGGGAATGTCTATTTTCAGTATAAAGAAAGCGTTGGAGAGAAGCGGGGTCGATGTGAACAAGCGCAACTCCCAGATCAAGATGTGTATCAGGAGGTTACTGGTGAAAGGCTCCCTGACTCAGGTCAAGGGCAAGGGCGCCTCCGGCTCCTTCAAACTCACTCAGACTTCAGGCAAGGCAGAAGCGGCAAAGAAGGTGAGAACAGCAGCAAGCGGCAAGAAAGCGGCCGTGAAGAAAACACCAGGCAAGAAGGCAACAGCGAAAAAATCCCCAGCCAAGAAAGCAACAGGCAAGGGACCAACAGCTAAGAAAGCAACAGCTAAGAAAGCAGGTATCGGGAAGGCAGCCCCGCCAAAGAAAAAGCGAGTGAGCAAAGCAGCGCCGAAGAAAAAGCCTCCCGTGAAGAAGGTGAAAAAGGCCAAGAGCCCCAAGCCCCCCAAACCCCTCAGCAAATCGGTTAAAGCCAAGACCAAGGCCAAAGTGCCCAAGAAAGCAGCAAAGAAGTGAACCAGTCGGTGGAACATGTAACCATCTGAACCCAAAGGCTCTTCTCAGAGCCACCCACATCTCTCAGGAAAGAGCTGAGCCCGGATCAAATGGTCCCTGTCCCTGAGCCGAGTGCAGACACCCCCAAGATGTTAATCCGACTGAATTCCTCAAACACACACTCTCGCCACGGTTTGTGAGAGCACAGACCTGAGAATGGGGAAGGTATCACATGGGGAGGGTTTATTGATCTCCATCTGGTTATTTCACATCGCGACTTGTATTTCTGCCCGGACACCAATGTGACATATTGCAGGATTTGTATTTCATTGAGCCTTCCAGGAATGATGCTTTGTTCAGTTTTGATTCTGGGGCGGGGCGGATGTTATCATGGCGTGTTCTTTCGGTCTGTCTCTTACAGACAGAGCAGGCAGTAATTCCACATTGTGTTCGGGCCCATTCCAATCTGGGTGAAACAAAGATGGACCGATACAGGGCGATTCTGTAACTTTCTCGGTGTACACTGTATTAGTTTGGAAGCTGTTTAAACCGGCGGGGTTGTTTAGATTGACTCACGGCGGTTGTTTGGCTGGGCTGTGAGAAACCCCTCGCTTTCCTCCTGCCTGTTCCACACAGGTCAGGCAGTGATCCCGCTGCTTTCCGCAGGGTTTTAAATACTGCTGTAAAGAATAAGCTTTTATCTTAGTTGCAGACGGATAGTGTTTTGCTTCTTAATGTTTAATTTCATTTCAGGATTTGTGAGGGTGAAATCGGCGGGCTTTTTGAAATTGACAGACCGTCATTCCAAGTGAACCAATCAGCCGCCAATAATCTTATCCTGCCTTTTCTGTACCTTCCGGAGGTGTTCCTCTGTGGGATGACGGATGGGGCTGTATCCAATCCCAGCTCCCGGGGGGCGGGGCTCTCCATTCCCTGAAACAGGCCTCACCACAGCAGCCTCAGTTTTGATAACAGCAGCCTGTGTGTTTGTGTGTGTTCTGTGATGTCCCATTATCATCCATATGTTTATCCAATGACTATTTAAATGCCATTTAAGGTTGGCGAGTCTACGACTGTTGCAGGCAGAACGTTCCACACCCATACTGCTCTCGAACCTACCTCTGACATCTGTCCTATATCTGTCACCCCTCAATTTTAAGCTATGTGTCCATCCTGCTCGACATCACCATTCAAGGAAAAAGGCTCCCTCTGTCCACCTTATCTAATCCGCTGATAATCTTCTATGATTCTATGAAGTCATCTCTGGGGAGACTGGATGCCTTCTCACAGAGAGCTTTAGGGAACATCTCCAGGACACCCGCACCAATCTACCCCACCGCCCCGTGACTGAACATTTCCACTCCCCCTCACATTCTGCTGAGTACATGCAGGTCCTTGGCCTCCCCCACCGCCATTCCCTCACCACCCAACACCTGGAGCAAGTACATCTCATCTTCCACCTCAGAACACTCCAAACCCAGGGCATCAATGTGGACATCACCAGTTTCCTCATTTCCCTTCCCCCCATCTTACCCCAGTTCCAACCTACCAGCTCAGCACTCTCCTCATGACCTGTCCTACCTGCCAATCCTCCTAACCACCTATCCACTCCACCCTCCTCTCTGACCTACCACCTTCATCCCCACCTCCATCCACCTATTGCCCTCTCAGCGACCTTCTTCCTAGTCCCACCCATTTATCTCCTGCCTCATTCCTGATGAAGGGCTTTTGCCTGAAATGTCAATTTTCCTGCTCCTCAGATGCTGCCTAACCTGCTGTGCTTCTCCAGCACCACTCCAATCTTTCCTCCATACCAGGCAACCTCTTGGTAAATCTCCTCTGCAACTTTGCAATGTTTCCACGTCCTCCTATAATACACCATATGCGGCCGCACCAGAGTTTTGGATAGCTGCAACATGACCTCATGGCTTCAAAATTGAATCCCTTGACCAATAAAAGCTAACACACCGTACCGTTCTTACTTGTACTGACCTGGGTGGCCAAAGTTAAAAATCACACAACACCAGGTAATAGTCCAACAGGCTTAATTGGAAACACTAGCTTTCGGAGCATCACTCCTTCATCATGTGGCTGTGGAGGACACAATTATAAGACACAGAATTTATAGCAAATGTTTACAGTGTGTTGTAACTGAAATTATACATTGAAAAATACCTTGATTGTTTGTTGAGTCTTTCATCTGTTCAAATACCATGATAGTTTCACTTCTTTCATGTGTAAATCACAAAACTGTTTTTTAAAAGTTACATTCTCAGATTAACTGTAACAATTGGTGTTAGCCAGACAATAGGTTGAAGGTGTTAGCCCCTAGTGTTCTCTGTCTGTGCCATAATGTTTAGACTGATTCTAATTAAAAAGCGAGATAACAGAGTTTTACATGAATTCATGCAGTTTTTGAGCAAAGTACAATGTAACTCTGCAAGTAGAATTTCACCCACAACCGTATATGTGGGTCTTTGTGTGTGTGTGTCTTTCTGTCTGTCTGGGTTGGGGGTTGTGAGTGTGAGAGAAGGTATATATGTGAATGTCGAGTATCTAAGTCTGTGAAGGGGTGCATGTGTGAGTGTGGGAGTGTGTGTGTATGTGGGAGTGTGTGTGTCTGGGGTTGGGGGTTGTGAGCGTCTGTGTGAGAGAATGTATATGTGTGTGCATGAGTGTAGAGTTGGTCTAAGTCTGTGAGAGGATGCATGTGTGAGTGCGTGTGTCTGTAAGGGTGTGTGGGAGTGTTTGTGTATACGTGTGTCCGTGTGTGTTTCGGAGTGCGTGTGTGTGTGTGAGTAGTGCAATGGTGATCACATGTAGTGTGACATGAACCCAAAGTCCCCGTTGGGCCCTCCCTATGGGTATGGAACATAGCTATCAGCCTCTGCTTGGCCACTTTTTGCTGCTGCCTGTCCCAAAGTGCGCCTTGGAGTATGGTCACCCGAAGGTCCGAGGTCGAATGTCCTGGACCACTGAAGTATTCCCCAACTTAGAACATAGAACATAGAAGAATACAGCACAGTACAGGCCCTTCGGCCCTCGATGTTGCGCCGATCCAAGCCCACCTAACCTACACTAGCCTACTATCCACCATATGCCTATCCAATGCCCGCTTAAATACCCATAATGAGGGAGAGTCCACCACTGCTACTGGCAGGGCATTCCATGAACTCACGACTCGCTGAGTAAAGAACCTACCCCTAACATCTGTCCTATACCTACCCCGCCTTAATTTAAAGCTATGCCCCCTCATAATAGCTGACTCCATACCTGGAAAAAGATTCTCACTGTCAACCCTATCTAAACCCCTAATCATCTTGTACACCTCTATCAGTCACCCCTAAACCTTCTTTTCTCCAATGAAAACAACCCCAAGTGCCTCAGCCTATCCTCATACGATCTTCCTACCATACCAGGCAACATCCTGGTAAACCTCCTCTGCACCCCTTCCAGTGCCTCCACATCCTTCCTATAGTATGGCGACCAAAACTGCACACAATACTCCAGATGCGGCCGCAACAGAGTCTTATACAACTGCAACATTTCCTCAGGGCTCCGGAACTCAATTCCTCTATCAATAAAAGCCAGTACGCCATATGCCTTCTTCACCGCACTATTTACCTGGGTGGCAACTTTCAAAGATCTGTGTATGTGGACACCAAGATCCCTCTGCCCATCCACACTACCAAGTATCCGACCATTAGCCCAGTACCCCATCTTTTTGTTACTCTTACCAAAGTGAATCACCTCACACTTAGCTACATTGAACTCCATTTGCCACCTTTCTGCCCAGCTCTGCAGCTTATCTATATCCCGCTGTAACCTGCCACATCCTTCCTCACTGTCTACAACTCCTCTGACTTTCATATCATCCGCAAACTTGCTCACCCAACCTTCTAACCCCTCCTCCAGGTCATTTATAAAAATGACAAACAGCAATGGTCCCAAAACAGATCCTTGCGGAACACCGCGAGTGACGGCACTCCAAGATGCACCTTTGCCATCAACTACTACCCTCTGTTTTCTTCCAGCCAGCCAACCCCTAATCCAAACCTCCAACTCACCCTCAATGCCATACCTCCGTATTTTTTGCAGTAGTCTACCATGGGGAACCTTATCAGACACCTTACTAAAATCCATATACACCACATCTACCGCTTTCCCCTCATCCACCTTCTTAGTCACCTTCACAAAGAATTCAATAAGGTTTGTGAGGCACGACCTGCCCTTCACAAAACCATGCTGACTATCCTTGATCACATTATTCCTATCCAGATGTTCATAAATCCTATCCCTGACAATTCTCTCTAAGACTTTGCCCACAACAGAATTGAGACTCACCGGCCTATAGTAACTAGGGTCATCCCTACTCCCCTTCTTGAACAAGGGAACCACATTTGCTCGCCTCCAATCTTCTGGCACTACTCCTGTGGACAACGAGGACATAAAAATCAAGGCCAATGGCTCTGCAATCTCCTCCCTTGCTTCCCAGAGAATCCTAGGATAAATGCCATCAGGCCCAGGGGACTTATCTATTTTCACCCTTTCCAGAATTTCCAACACCTCTTCTCTACATACCTCAAAGCCATCCATTCTATTTAATTGTGACTCAGTATTCACATCGACAACAATGTCCTGTTCCTGAGTGAATACTGACAAAAAGTATTCATTCAGTGTCTCCCCAATCTCTTCAGCCTCCACACACAACTTCCCACTACTATCCTTGACTGGACCTATTCCTACCCTGGTCATTCTTTTATTCCTGACATACCTATAGAAAGCCTTAGGGTTTTCCCTAATCCTACCAACTAAGGACCTTTCATGTCCCCTCCTTGCTGCTCTTAGCTCTCTCTTCAGGTCTTTCCTGGCTACCTTAGAACTCTCAATCGCCCCAATTGAACCTTCACGCCTCATCTTTACATAGGCCGCCCTCTTCCATTTAACAAGGGATTCCAATTCCTTATTAAACCACGGCTCCCTCACAACGACCCTTTCCTCCCTGCCTGACAGGTACATACTTATCAAGGACAGTGAATAGTTGCTCCTTGAACAAGCTCCACATATCAATTGCGCCCTTGCCTTGAAGCTTACTTTTCCAAGCCACACATCCTAAGTCATGCTTACCGCATCATAATTTCCCTGCCCCCAGCTATAACTCTTGCCCTGCAGTGCACACTTATCCCTCTCCATCACTAGAGTAAAAGTCACCGAATTGTGGTCACTGTCCCCAAAGTGCTCACCTACCTCTAATTCTAACACCTGGCCTGGTTCGTTACCCAGAACCAAATCCAGTATGGCCTCACCTCTTGTTGGCCTATCTACATGTTGTGTCAGGAAACCCTCTTGCACACATTGGGCAAACACTGACCCATCTAACGAACTTGAGCTATAGCTTTCCCAATCACTATCAGGAAAGTTAAAGTCCCCCATAACAACCACCCTATTACTTTCACACTTCTCTTGAATCATCCTCGCAATTCTTTCTTCTATGATTCTAGGACTATTAGGAGGCCTGTAAAAGACTCCTAACAGGGTGAGCTCACCTTTCCTATTCCTAACCTCAGCCCAAACTACCTCAGATGGCGAGTCTTCATCCATCGTCCTTTCCTGTAATACCATCTTTGACAAGCAATGCCACACCTCCCCCTCTTTTACCCCCACCTCTGACCCTACTAAAACATTTAAACCCTGGGACCTGCAACAGCCAATCCTGTCCCTGTTCTACCCATGTCTCCGTAATAGCCACAACATCGAATTCCCAGGTACCAACTGTTTTAAAAAATTCTCAAGGTCAGGTTCGTAGGAGAGTAGTCTGACACAGAACAAACGACCAAGAGGCGAGACTGCTAGAATATGGGCATTTTATTCCCCGCAGTGTCGCACAACGGGTCTGGCTTATACTCACTCTACATGTTACAAAAACTGGGAGCCGTCAGTTCTCGTAGAGCGGTTGCCAACAACCCACGCTCGGCGGTTAAACGTAACCCCGGAGCAGACTCACCGAACTGGAGACTTTTCCAGCTGATATACTCCCTTCCAGATATAAACATTCATGTGAACAGCAGAGCAAGGCTAAAAAACACATTCCATTCTGGTTACATACAGATAAGAAGATTCACACGGGACTAAGCAACACCTCCATTCCGGTTAGATTCACACATGTATTGGGACATAATTTTTAACCGTTTCACCACATTCCACTGCTTGGAATTTTACACCACCTTCCACTGCTTGGCCCAATACATGTGTTACATTATGCTTAATTCAGTTCAATTCGTTTCAGTTAATTTCAGTTCAGTCAATTCAGTGTAATTCAATTCAGTTCCGTCCATTTCAATTCAATTTAGCTCAGTTCCATTTTGTTCCGTTCAATTTGATTCACTTCAGTTCCACTCAGTTCAGTTCAGTTCAATCCCATTCAATTCTGTTAACTCCGCTTCAGCCTTTTGGACATGCCCACATCCTCCACTGTACCCCAGGCAAGGGGTTCTTCGGCAGGACTGGGATCCTTTCTCAAACAAACTGCCACGTACATGCCCACATCCATGCCATCCCGGGACGGTCGGGACCTCCACAGTTTGTTCTTCTGGTTTCTTAGTCGTTTTCCAAAACATTGTTCTGTATCAAAATCTCTCCTCAATTGCGATTGATCCTGCTCGACTACGCCAAATGTTTTAAAAAATTCTCAAGGTCAGGTTCGTAGGAGAGTAGTCTGACACAGAACAAACGACCAAGAGGCGAGACTGCTAGAATATGGGCATTTTATTCCCCGCAGTGTCGCACAACGGGTCTGGCTTATACTCACTCTACATGTTACAAAAACTGGGAGCCGTCAGTTCTCGTAGAGCGGTTGCCAACAACCCACGCTCGGCGGTTAAACGTAACCCCGGAGCAGACTCACCGAACTGGAGACTTTTCCAGCTGATATACTCCCTTCCAGATATAAACATTCATGTGAACAGCAGAGCAAGGCTAAAAAACACATTCCATTCTGGTTACATACAGATAAGAAGATTCACACGGGACTAAGCAACACCTCCATTCCGGTTAGATTCACACATGTATTGGGACATAATTTTTAACCGTTTCACCACATTCCACTGCTTGGAATTTTACACCACACCAACCCACGCTGCAAGTTCACCTACCTTATTTCATATACTTCTTGCATTGAAGTATACACACTTCAAGCCACTTTCCTGTTTACGGGCACCCTCCTTTGAAATTGATGCCATGTTCCTAACCTCCCTACACTCCAGGTCCTGCACCCTAAAGCTACAGTCTGGATTCCCATGCCCCTGCAGAGTTAGTTTAAATCCCCCCCCCCCCCCCAAGAGCACTAGCAAACCTCCCACCAAGGATACTGGTGCCCCTCAGGTTCAGGTGCAGACCATCCTGTTTATAGAGGTCTCACCTTCCCCAGAAAGAACCCCAGTTATCCAAATACCGGAATCCCTCCCTCCTGCACCATCCCTGTAGCCACGCATTTAACTGTTCTCTCTCCCTATTCCTCGACTCTCTATCACGTGGCACGGGTAACAAACCAGAGACAACAAGTCTGTTTGTTCTAACTCAGAGCTTCCAACCTAGCTCCCTGAAAGCCTGCCTAACATCCTCAGCCCTCCACCTACCTATGTCATTGGTGCCAATGTGGACCACGACTTCGGGCTGCTCCCCTCCCCCTTAAGGAGGGAACACTCCTCTCTGTTGATTTTTGTGAGGTGCCCATTCATCCATTGCCGTAGCCTTTGCACGGTTTCCCCAATGTACCATGCCTCAGAGCATCCTTGCCTGCAAGATCTAAGATAGACAATGTTGGCTGAGTCACATGAGTACCTGCCATGTACATGGTGGGAGGTGTCCCCAAGTGTAAAGGTGGTATCCATGTCCATACTCTGACACATCTTGCAGGGCCTACTGTGACAGGGTTGTATGGAGATGTCCTGAAAGCCGGGCAGCTTGCTACCAACAATGATCTGTTTGAGGTTTGGCGGTTGTTTAAAAGCAAGCAATGGAGGTGTGGGGACTGTCTTGGCGAGGTGCTCATCCTCATTGACAATGTGTTGCAGATCACGAAGAACATGGCGTAGTCTTTCAGCTCCTGGGAAGTACTGGGTGGCAACTTTCAGGGCTCTGTGCAAAAGGACACTGAGATCTCTCTGCTCTTCCACGCTGCCAAGAATCTTACCATTATCCCATTATTCTGTATTCCTGTTACTCCTTCCAAAGTGAATGGATTTGTTCAATATGTCGTATCAGTTGCATGATACATTGGTCTTTTGCTATAAATTCAGTATCCTGCCCCACTAGTCTCCTGACGAAGGAGCAGTGCACCGAAAGCTAGTCCACCCACAAATCCCGGTTGGACTGTAACCTGGTGGTGTGTGGTTTTGAATTTGGTTCCTGTCCAGATGTGCGCATGCGTGAGGCCCTGCCCCCGCGCGGCCATTGAGGAGCATTTACTCAGTGAGTGGAAGCGGTTTGTTTGAAACAGACCGCAATGGAGAGCTCCGAGCCCAGGGAAGGGAGGGAACAGCAGGGGCTCCTTCCAGCAGCACATCGGGATGGGAGCCTGGGACACACAGGGGGCTCCCACCCCCGGATTGATTCGGGGGGAGGGGAGAACCGGGAGCTGGTTGGGAGATGCCGAGCGGAGCAGGAACTGGGCCCGGAACTTGGAGTGAGCGGGCTGGGGGGGAAGGGGGAGGCCTTTCTCGGGCTCTGTGTGTGTGGGGGGGGGGGCTGCTGGGGGAGACAGAGCGGGAAGGAGCTGCTGTGGGACATTCCTGTGGTTTGCAATCCTCTGAACACTGATGGCAATTCATTGTTTGATTTCTCTTTCACGCTGTTTGTTGATATTGGGCAGTGAATAGTAGAAAGCAAATCGACTTTGACTGTGACAACCCTCTAAGGGATAAATGTAGCAGTCACCAGATCCAAAGTCTCAAGTACAGCATTTGAAATCACGCCTTTTATCCTTCCCTTCAAGTTAGTGTAGTGGGAGCTGCATATTGAACTGTCTAAGCATTCCATTCATGGAGCTGCACAGCTATTAGTTCGTTTTGGTGTCTCAGGAAATTGTTTAATAATTTTGACAAAAAAAGAGACTAGGAGTAACTCAGAGCAATAACAGAACCAAGCCATGCTTTGTTCACAATGTGGTCTTTCTTTAAAAACAATCATAATTAATATTACTTGAATTTAGCATTGATCAGTTTGAATTAGATGTAACATATCTTCTGTTTCCCTCCAGAAACATACTCGCTGGACCAAGACAATCTAATATATACTCAGTACAAAGCCAAGTGTGAGCAACTGCTTCTACCAGACACCAGGTATATTACTGCTGTCAGAGTCGAGAACATCCTTTCCACAGACACAGAGTGGATTGAATCAGACACACATTGAGCTCAATTTTCAGATGTATACATTCAATCCAAGAGTCAAACACATCTGTTGAAATACATTTTCTTCTCTCTCAATGCACACTATAGCCAGTTCCAATAATTTTTACCATTTAAAACCCATCTTTATTGGATGGGTTTTAATCTGAATATGGATAGACTGTCTGTTAATCCAAAATCTGCACTCAGGAACCACGTTAAATCCAAATGTGGTATAAAGGTTTATTAGTGTAGATTAGATCATTGTTACACAGTTACAATAACTATGTATGAAGTAGAGATTGAGTGCAAACATATGGGGAAACTTTGACATTATTAGTCACTGATGAGGCCAAATTAATCTTTTGATCAATAGGTGTCCCATACAAAGACATTACAATTGTATAATGTACATTCCAAATGTTCTTTCCTGACATGGACAGAAGGCTTACTGCATGTACACACACACTACTAACACCTCACCACTCCCGCTGCAAGCATAAAATCCTGAATGATTTACAATGAGTCTCAAATACATCCTAACACACACACGATGATATCGAACGGTGATGAAGATCCATAAACATTGCAAGTGTCAGAAAATGTTACATTCAAACTGATTTCTACTCTCAGATCTCGAGGCAAGAGATCTCCAACACAGAAGAAAGCCCTTCAAATGATTAAGTCTGCACTGAACAGCAAAACCAATCCATAACAGCATAACAATTGGCCAAGCTGGCAACCCTTTCAATCAGCATTCCATTTCCATAAATATATCATGGCAGCAGAGAATCTGCCAGCCCCATCTTTATCACAGTGTCATTCTGTATTGCTTCACCTTGCAGGTGTTATTTTTCTTTTCTTTTTCCATTCCAGCAAAATCTTTTTCTTTATACTTTTGTACATCTTTTAAAGTCTGTTTTATTTTTCTACACGGAGATCTACAAGCCTGACATTCCTGTTGACCCTCCCTAGGATACATTACCAAAAAACAAGGAATCTGGGTACAGATTTCTCGATGAATCAGATAATCACCATTCATAGCAGAGCAGTAAGAAACCAAATATCCATAATGGGTAGGTGTGGCAAGCTTTTCTGTGAAGGTTTGGACAGTGTTGTTTGATGAATAAATTGAACTTGACCATTTAAATATTCTGCATTGCATGACAAAAAATAAAAGTCCTTTTGCTTTCCTCCTCCCGACCATATAACAACACAACAATATTGCTAATGGTTTACACTATCACACCACAGAGGCAGGGTACTATCCTGTCTGCATCAGCAAATAAAATGGAATTGATGAATTTTCATTCCTGTATAAGGAATATTGTGGTCAGTCATATGCAAGCAGTGGAATTGTTCACTTCATTGCAAATGAATTCAGTGAATACTGATCATCAATTCAGCAGTATTCAGAAAAATAGGTCACTATGCAATAATTGATAGCATCGTGAAGACCAGCCCTTGTTGTTACTATTCCCAGTTAGACTTTGCACAATAGGAGACACAAAGGCCCATTGCTTTTCTCTCCTTGATTACAATGAACAACACAGACTCTTGTCTGTTGTGATGTGTTGCATGTTCACATATCCATGAATCCTGTAGGCACCACAACTAAAGAACATAGGCTGTTTCCCATTCACTAAAGAATACGTGCACTGAGAACTCTCTTCTCTCCCACTTTGTGAACTGGTTCCCCACTTTTCAAGAATCGTTTAAACTGCTCAGTAACACAATGCAGGAAGATTGAAATTGCATTAAACTTGAATCTATGTCCTTCTTATCTCACAATAACTGTTCCTTTCAAAACAATCTCTGCCTGTATAACCAGGGCTTTTATACTGGAGACAGCAGCCCTAGACTCCAACTCTCAATTTTAGGTTCCAGTTTCTTCACCAAACCATGTAGCTTTTTTGTTCTGTTGAACGTCTGTCACATATAGAGTCATAAAGATGTACAGCACGCAAACAGACCTTTTCCTCCATGCTGACCTCATATCCTAACCTAATCTAGTCCCATTTCCCAGCACTTGGCCCACATCCCTCGAAACCCTTCCTGTTCATATACACATCCAGATGCCTTTTAAATACTGCAATTGTACAAGCTTCCTCTGACAGCTCATTCCATATATGCACCAGACTCTGCTCGAAAAAGTTGTTCCTTTAATATCTTTCCCCTGTCACCTGAAACTTATGCCCTCTACTTCTGGACTCGCCCACCCCAGGTAAAAGAGTTTGTCTATTTATCCTATCCATGCCCCTCATGGTGTTATAAGCCTCTATACGGTCAACTCTCAGTCTCCAATGCTCCAGGGAAAACAGCCCCAGCTTATTCAGTTTCTCCCTCTTGTTCAAAACCTCCAACCCTGGCAACATCTTTGTAAATCTTTTCTGAACACTTTCAAGTTTCACAACATCCTTCTGATAGGAAGGAGACCAGAATTGCATGCAATATTCCGAAAGTGACCTCATCAATGTCCTGCACAGCTGCAACATGACCTCCCAACTCCTATACTCAATACTCTGACCAATAATCGAAAGCATATCAAATGCCTTCTTCACTCTGCTATCTATCTGCCGCTCTACTTTCAAGGAACAATGAACCTGCACTCCAAGGTTTCCTTGTTCAGGAACACTCCCTAGCACCTTTCCACGAGGAGTATTAGTCCTCTCTGATTTGCTTTTCCAAAACACAGCACTTCACATTTATCTAAATTAAACGCTATCTGCCACTCCTGAGCCCATTGGCCCATCTGGTCAAGATCCCATTGTAATCTGAGGTAACCTTCTTCGCTCTCCACTGTACGTCCAGTTTTGGTGTCATCTGCAAACTTACTAACTATATCTCCTATGTTTACACCCAAATCATTTATATACATGATGAAACGTAGTGGACCCAGCACTGATCCTTGTGGCACACCAGTAGTCAGAGGCCTCCAGTCTGAAAAGCAACCCACCACCACCACCACCATCTGTCTTCTACCGTTGAGCCAGTTCTGTATCCAAATAGCTAGTGCTCCCCATATCCCATGAGCTCTAATCTTGCTAACCAGTCTCCCATGGGTAACCTTGTTGAACGCCACATGGATCACATCCACCTCTCTGCCCTCATCAGTCCTCTGTGTTATTTCTTCAAGAAACTCAATCGAGTTCATGAGACATGATTTCCCATGCACAAAGCCATGCTGACAATCCCTAATCAGCCCTTGCCTTTCCAAATAAATTCTGTCCCTCAGGATTCCTTCCAACAACATGCCAACCACCAATGTCAGGCTCACCGGTCTACAGTTCCCTGGCTTTTCTTTACCACCTTTCTTAAATAATGGTGTCACATGAGCCAACCTCCAGTCTTCTGACACCTCACCTGTGACTATCGATGATACAAATATCTCAGCAATGGGCCCAGCAATCACTTGCCGAGCTTCTCACAGAGTTCTAGGGTACACCTGTACAGGTCTTGCTATTTTATCCACTTTTATGCATTTCAAGACATCCAGCACCTCCTCCTGTGTAATATCTATTTCCCCACATTCTATATCTTCCATCTCCTTCTCCACAGTAAACACTGATGCAAAGTACAAGTTTAGTATCTCCCCCATCTCCTGCGGCACCATACGTAGGTGGCCTTGCTGATCTTTGAGGGACCCTATTCTCTCCCTAGTTACCCTTTTGTCCTTAATGTATTTATAAAAACCCTTTGGATTCTCCTCAACCCTATTTACCAAAGGTACCTCATGTCCCCTTTTTGCCCTCCTGATTTCCCTCTTGAGTATACTCCTACTGCATTTATACTCTTCTAAGGATTCTCTCGATCTCTTCTGTCTATACCTGACATATGTTTCCTTCTTTTTCTTAACAAAACCCTCAAATTCTCTAGTCATCCAGCATTCCTTACACCTACCAGCCTTTCCTTTCCCCCTAACAGGAATATACTGTCTCTACATTCTCGTTATCTCATTTCTGAAGACCTCCCACTTTCCAGCAATCCCTTTACCGGCGAACATCTGACCCCAATCAGCTTTTGAAAGTTCTTCCCCGATACCATCAAAATTTGCCTTCCTCCAATTTAGAACTTCAACTTTTAGATCCGGTCTATTCTTTTCCAACACTATTTTAAAACTAATAGAATTATGGTCGCTAGCTCCAAAGTGCTCCCCGACTGACAACTCGGTCACCTGCCCTGCCTTATTTCCCAAGAGTAGATCAAGTTTTGCACCTTCTCTAGTAGATACATCTACATACTGAATCTGAAAGTTCTTGTGTACACCCTTAACAAATTCCTCTCCATCCAATCCCTTAACACTATGACTATCAACATTCACTCCCTATATGACTTAAATAGAGTGTTTCACTTTGGCCATAAAGTTTAACCCAATTGTGTGCTGTATTAGAAAAGACTGAACCTATCACATGGTACGCAGTAAATTCCAGTGAAGTTGCCTCAGAAGTAACTTGAGCTATGTATAATTACCCCTCCAAATATCTCATCCTATTTTAGATATGGAGATGTAACTCATGCATCAATTCCATTTTACAGATTGGAGGAATTACACTTCAGCCCAAATTTGTATTTTAAAATATATATTTTTGCATTGAACCCCAAACTGAAAAGCAGTGCAGATCTCATACAAAACTACAGAATATAAAATTTGATGTCAAATTGACCAAAAGGAAAAGACACAAAGTATCCCGTATTCAGACAGATAATGAGAGATTTTTGAATACAGCGTGAAGACTCTCATATAGTTTTTCTGGGACTAACATAGGAATAATAAATTTAAAACATACATTCAGTCTAGAGATCGGCATGCCCAAAATAAACTGACAGTTATAAACTGCATTGTCCCCGAAGACTCCAATGTTGTGGAAGTTATTCAACTGAGACGTACAGTGCCAGAGATTAACAGTGATATAAACACATCCACTTTCACTGTCAGGAGCTGACACAAATGACATTGGATAATATCTGATACATTCTGAATAGCAAAAGTTTGAACAATAAAGAGCTTCTGCAGTTCTGAAAGATGACAATTCCACTTTGAAATGACACTGCATCAATATAAAATACAATAACCATGAATAAGAAGCACATTGATAACTCATAATGAGAGACTGAATGAATCCCATGTTCAATGTTAGCTGACAAAAGCTGACTTTATCCATACTCATATTCTGATTGAGAGACTGAGTAATGCAAAAGAAAACAACAATATCCGAGTCCAAAATGAAAGTAAATGTCTCAGTGATAACATAGAACCTTAGGAAGGGAACTATGCCACACTATGTATCGGACCAGCCTTGTAAATAAGTTGGTCTGTCCATTTCTCCATGATATTTTTATATGGATAGTCTATACAACAGGATGTAATTTCCTTTATCATTAGAATCAGGAGCACAGATTGTGTAGAGCACAGAAGCAGTCCAATTAGGTCATTGTGTCTACAGTTGGACATTCTATTCTTTATCTCTTCTATTACTAGTTTCCACTAATTGTTGGGACTGTGAACTATATATCATTGTTGTAGTTTGCAATCCTCTGAATACTGATTGGAATAAATTGTTTGGTTTCTGTTTCGCATTGTTTGTTGGCAATGAACTTTCAACTGTGGAAATAAAAATAATATATATGAATGTCACAATTCTGTAAAGAATAACTATGACTGTCATTGGATCAAAAGTCTCAAGTATACTATTTGAAATAGTGCCTGTTATTCTTCAATAGTTAGTGTATTGGGATCTTGGTTTTGAACTGTGCAAGCATCCCAATCATAGAGCTGTACAGGTCTTGGTTAATTTTTGTATCTGAATAAATTGTTCTATAATTTCACAAAAAGAGAGCAGGAGCAGCTGAGGGCAAAAGTGGAACCAAAGCCTGCTCTGTTCCAATTGCTGGCTTTATAAAGATCATAATAACTATTAACAAAATATTGCATTGATCAGTTTGATATTACCAAACTTAGCTAATGTTGATGTAAAGGAGATAAATCTTCTGTCTTCCTCCAGGCAAATATTCAATGGCCCAAGACAATGTAATATTACCTCGGTATAATGCCAAGTGTGAGCAGCTGCTCCTTCCAAACAGCAGGTATGTTACCACTGTCCGAGCTGGGGGAATGTCCTTTCCGCAATTACAGAACGGATTGAGTCAGACTCACAAAAAGCTCACTTTCCAGAGATATACATTCAATCCATGAGTAAAACACAGCCAGTTTTCACTATGGACCAGCGCAGATGCAATAAATGTCATCATTCAAAGTGCATTGTCATTCAGATTTGAAAAGGGATATATTGAATCCTCACTGGAAACAGGCAGTCAGGAACTGCATTAAATCCACAGTTAGGGAATTTTCAAAGTAACAATCACGATGAACAAATAGATCATGCTGTTACCTAGCTGGAGTAACCATATATGCAGTAGTTACTGAGTACAGATCCAAAAGGAAACTTTTGATATTAACAGTAACTAAGCAGGACAAAAATAATCTTTGAGAAATAGTCGTCCCATTCAAAGACACAACCATTAAATCATGTTCAACAATAAAAACTATCATGTAGCATGGACAGGCAGATGCAGAATAAAACTCTCTCACACAAAAAGCACGATCAATGCCTGATTACAAAATGAAACAAAGTGTCTCAGTGATAGTACCGAACCCTTGAAAAGGGAAACATCCCACACTGAGCAACAAGCCCTGGTATTTTAATTAGCCGGTCTGTCCATTTCTACATGGTAGTTTTGTGCTGATATTCTACACAGCGGGATGTGTTTTCCTTTTCACACCAGAATCAGAATCTCCGAATTGGTACAACACAGATGAAGGCCATTCCTCCCATTCAATCTGTGCTCGTACATTCTATTCTTTAACTGTTCTGCAAAACAGTTTCCAGTAATTGTTGGGATTGTGAACTAGATACCATCTGCTGACCCCTTCTCTAAAGATTGAGAGAAAACTCATTAATCACAAAATGCAGCAGAGATTAAGACTCCACTCTCGATACGCTGATAACTGCTATCACAGAATGAAACAGAGTCACAGGGAATATTACTGGCTGCCAGAGAATTAAACCACTTTGATACCCAAAAGTAGAAAGTGACTAGTACAGATGGAGAACTTGACTCCCATAGTCACACATCAGAAGCTGACGTTTTAGACATCAATTACTGAACTCCCATATCATCATGATAGCAACTGTCAGATTTAGATGGATAGTTGTTCTTACATATTAACATTGCAGACACTGACAAAGAGAAAACAATAATTACACAAACATTCGTATTACTCAAAACAGGGCAGGACTTGTACAGTTAATGGTAGGGTCCTGAGGAGAGTTGCCAAACAAAGAGACCTAGGATTGCATGTGTGTTGTTCCTTGGAAGTGGAGTCACAGGTGAACAAGTATGTGAAAAAGGGGCTTGCCATGTTTGCCTTCTTTGGTCTGAGTATTGGAGTTGGGACGTCATGTTTGAGCTGCACAGGACATAAGTTAGGGCACTTGTCGAATACTGTGTAAAATTCTGGTCACCCTGCTTTCAGAAGGATGTTGTTAATCTTGTGAGGGTGCAAAAATGATTGACAGAGATGTTGCCAGGAGTAGAGGGTTTGAAATATAAGGAGATTGTGAATAGGCTGGGGCTTTTTTCCCTGGAGCATCAGAGGCTGAGCGGTGATTTTAGAAGCACGTTGTTTGAAATAGGTGAATATCTGGGCTGCTTGGGAGTGGAATGACTCCTTGTCCGAGCAGATGTGGTGGAGGTGGAGGAATTGGGAGAATGGGATGTGGTTTTTGCAGAATACTGAGTGGGAGGGCGTGTCATCCAGGTAGCTGTGAGAGTCTGTGGGTTTATAGTAAATGTCCATCTGGAGATGGAAATAGAGAGGTCAAGAAAAGGGAGGGAGCACAGAAAAGGCCTTTCGGCATATCAGTCTGCATTGATGATAACTACCATCGAGGGCACGCTAATCCCAATTTTCTGCACGTATCCCATATCCTTGATGTGCTCATCCAAGTATCTCTTTAAAGTTCTAAGGTTTCTGGCCTCCACAACCTTCCCAGGCAGTGCATTCCAGTTTCCCTGAATTCCATGTGATTTAACTCTCCCAATCAGTCTCTTATGTGGGACCTTGTCAAAAGGTTTGACCGATTGGTAAATACACTCCCACATGCACACAAAGAAGTAATATTTCAGAGGAAGATGGATAATTAGACTCTCATATTAACAAAGTACAAAGTGACAGTTTGAGATTAACAACTACATTTGCATCTTCACGCAGCAGAAACTGACAGCTACAATTGATAACGACATTCACATATTCACAACACAGAAATTAACAGGAAAAGACTGTTAAATACACTCATATTTACATTAGAGAGCCTGACAGGGAAAGATTGATAACCACACTCACACATTTTGCAAGCAGAAACTGACAGGTATAGGTTGATAACTATATTTACATATTCACACAGCAGAGTCTGCCAGGTACAGATTGATAACTACACTCACATTGACATAGGCAACAGAGCAGAAACAGACAGGGAGAGAATGATAACTGTACTCACACATTCCCATGGCAGAAAGGGACAGATACAGATTGATAAGTAAATGCACATATTCCCATCAATGAAACAATCAGAGCCTGATTGCTGTCTAAGTATGTAAATGTATTTATCAGCCAGTCCCTGGCAGTTTCTATTATGTGGATATGTGATGTTGTTTATCAATCTGTCCCTGTCAGTTTATGTTATATGAACATTTGAATGTAGTTATTAATCTGACCCTGTCACACTCTGCTTTGTGCACATGAAAGTATATTTACAAGTCTTCCAGGGACAGATTGATAACTACACTCACATATTCAGATAGTTTAAATTGTACAGTTTCATAAGTACGCTCATATTCAAAAGCAGAATCTGACAGGTACGGATCAATAACTAAATTCACTGTTATGCACCAGACCATATCCCCTCAAAATACAGTATATCATGGAAATAGGCTAGACTTTAACTTTCCTCACAGAAACGAACAGGTAAAATTGATAACTTCTCTCAAATGCAGGATTCATAACAGAAACTAACATAAGCAGATTGGTAACTAGATGCACATATCCACAGTTTCATCAGGTGGTCCTGTTCATGGAGCTGTACAGGTATTGGTTAGTTTCTGGATCTCAGTGAATTGGTATAGAACCCTTAAAACATAGTAGCTCAGTCCAAGAATGGAAACACATACATGTTTCAGTTTGAATCATTAGTTTTAAAGAATAACATCCTAACGATTACTAACTGAATGTTACATAGTTCAATTTGATACTGGCAATCGTGCCTAACGCTGAGGAGATATCTCTTCTGTCTTCTTACAGGAAAATAATTAAAGGATCAAGGCAATGTAATATTTCCTCAGTACAAAACCAAGTGTGAGCAGCTGCTTCTGCCAAACAGCAGGAATGTTACCAAAACAGAAATTGTTGGGAAAGTTCGGCAGATCTGGAAGCATCTGTGGAAAGAAATCAGTGTTAATGTTTTGGGTCGCGTAACCCTTCCTCAGAACTGGTTCTGAGACCTTGGCTCGAAATGTTAACTCTGATTTCTCTCCGCAGATACTGACAGACCTGCTGAGCTTTTCCAGCACTTTCTGGTTTTGTTTCTGATTTAAAGCATCTGCAGTTCTCTCAGTTTTAGACCCACATTGGAGTCAATTCCCAGAGAGATGTTCAAATCAAGAGTCAAATGCCACCAAGGAATTACATTTTTCTCTCTCTGTTCTCAATCACACCAGCCCAGGTCCAATAGGTTTTATCCTTCACAGCCTATTGACATTTACACCATTTTTGAAGAGGGAGAGACTGAAACTGATTGGAAATAGACACTCGTGGACACCATCAAATCTGCATTTGAAAAGGGCATTTTTGTAGTTCTAATCAAGGTAAACAAATAGATTTTACTTTTACATCATCTCAACAACCATACATAAGGTCAGTGTTAAAAATACAGAGATAGAAGGAAACTGCATTCACAGACACGACAAGTTGCCAAAAGTAGAAGATTAAACACATTAAGTTACTTATAACTAATCAGGACAGAATTATTCTCCTCTGATGAATAGTTTTCCGATTCATACACACAACAGTTAAATAATGTGAAATCCAAATACACATTCTGTGCCAAAGTCTGACAAAACAAGCATGGTGACCGTGTGCACACGAACTGACTGATGTAAAACGAGTCCCAAATGCACACACTGTACTGAGAAATCTGTTACAATGTGAACAGCCATGGAATGACATGGCAGGTAATGAAAAATGATACGTTCAAAATGACTTCAATTCATAATGGAGCCATAAAGACATCGAGCACAGGAATAGACACTTCAGTCCACCAGTCCATGCTGACCAGAATCACAAACTAAACTAGTCCCACCTGCCTCCTGCTGGTGCATATCCCTCCAAACCTTTCCTATTCATGTACTTATCTGACTGTCTTATAAATGTTGTAACTGTGCCTGTATCCACCACTACCACAGGAAGTTAATTGCACATACGAACCACCATCTGTGCAAAGAAAATTGCCCCTCATGTCTTTTTATAAATCTCTCTCTCCTCACCTTAAAATATGGTGAAAGTGAGGACTGCAGATGCTGGAGTTTCGAGTCGAGAGTGCGGTGCTGGAAAAGCACAGCAGGTCAGGCAGCATCTGAGGAGCAGGAAACTCGAAGAGACAAAAGCCCGAATTCCTGATGAAGGGTTTTTGCCCGAAATGTTGATTTTCCTGCTCCTCAGATGCTGCCTGACCTGCTGTGCTTTTTCAGCACCACACTCTCAACTGCCCCCTTAAAATATGCCCAATAGGCTTGAAAATGCCCCATCCTAGCGGAGTGACACCTACTATTTACCTCATCAGTAACCTTCATTATTTTATAACCCTCTTAGAGGTCACCCCTCAGTCTCCAAAGTTCTAGGGAATATAGCCCCTGCCTATTCAGCCTCTCCCTATACCTCCAATCCTCCCATCCTGACAACATCCTTGTAAATCTTTTATGAACCCTCTCATGTTTCACACCATTCTTCCAGTCAGTGGCATGGTGGCTCTTTGGGTTGCACTGTTGCCTCACAGCGCCAGTGACCCAGGTTTGAAAGCAGCCTCGGGGGGCAGTCTGTGTGGAGCTTGCACATGCTCCCAGTGTGTGCGTGGGTTTCCTCCAGGTGCTCCAGATATGCAGGTTAGGTGAATGGGCCAAGCTAAATTGCCCCTCGTGTTCAAGGATGTGTAGGTTTGTGGCGTCAATCATAGGAAGTGTAGAGTCATTACTCGGGGAATAGGTCTGGTGAGGATACTCTTCAGAGGGTCAGTGTGGACTAGTTGGGTCAAATGGCCTGTTTGTACACTGTAGGGATTCTATGATTATTTGAAAAGGAGGGAGACAAGAATTGCACACAATGTTCCAAAAGTGGCATGACCAATGTCCTGTACAGCTGCAAGATGACCTCCCAACTCCTATACTCGATGTACTGACCAAGAAAGGCAAGCATATCAAATGTCTTATTCACTACTCTGTCTCCCTGGGACCCCACTTTTAAGGACCTATGAAACTACACTCCAAGGTCTCTTTGGTCACCAACACACCCCAAGACCTTACCATAACTCTGAGATATTAAAGAGTGAATTTGCTCTGCTCAGAAAACGGTGAATCTTTGGAAATCTGTTTCCTGGAGTTTGTAGAAGGCCAGTCTTTGAGTATTGCTAAAGTAGAGATCAATTACCGTTTGATTGTCAATGACTGGAGAAGTTCTGGGATATTGTGGATAAGAGATTTTGAACTTCCTGATCAGCCATGATTGTACTCAATGACTCATTGGGTTGGTTGACTGTCTCTTGTTCCTGTTGTATGATGTTCTGAGACTCAAACTCAGTCTAACCCAGGTAATAAACATCGCTAATGACTGTGTTTCACTACAAAGGGATGTTGCTGTGTGTTGTGTGTGTATTCTGCTGTCATACTCATACACCAGCAGATGAGCAAATGGTGCCTGACACTGATCAGATTTGACATCCACCCATAAAAGCAACCACCACCACTGAACCGTCAATCCCAAATCACTCTGGTATTGTATTGGTTATTGTGAGTGATATGGTGAACAGGATTGGACATGTAGCACTGACCCTGTAACCAATCCTCCAGGATGATAGCTGAGGCAGTCTCTGTTCGTTCACTCAGCAAGTCTGACCAGGCACCTGCTCACCGTGAAGGGTGGTCAGCTACCACCTATCGTGCTGAGGTCTGGTTGAGATTGAGAATTACTGTGAGCTGTCAGGGCAGGAGGAGCAAATTGAAGTCACTGGCCATTCTCAATAAACCCAAGACTTTGCCCAAATTGAAAGTCACAAAGAAAGCAGAAAAAGCAAAGTTGGTGTAACACATAAACGTGTGAACCCAAAGGCTCTTCTCAGAGCCACCCACATCTCTCAGGAAAGAGCTGAGCCCAGATCAAATGGTCCCTGTCCCAGCCTATGCTGAGTGCAGACATACCTTAGATATTAATTGATTAGCAAAACTCGATAGACACTTTCTTGCTGTGATTTACACCCAGTCCCTGTCACACACTCTACAATAAATTAAAATTAAAAATCACACAATGTCAGGTCTTGTCCAACAGATTTATATGGAAATACAAGCATTTGCAGCACTGCTCTTTCGCCAGGTAGCTCGTGGGGCAGGATATTAGGACACAGAATTTAGCGCAAACGATCATTGTGTCATACACTGCTGCGAAGTATTGAACATACCTGGATTGTTGTTAAGGTGGCCCCAGCACACTATACACTCTCTCACTCACATACAAGCGCAAGCACACACACATACACACACACACACACGCTCGCAGAGACCTTATCTCATGCACACGCTCTGTCTCAGACACACACTCACACCCATCCTTGCACTCACAGGTGTATCCTCCATCACAGTCATGCACTCTATCAAGAACACACACACACACTCTCTCTGTCTCTCTCTCACTCTCACTGTCACTCTCAGTCTCTCTCTCTCTCTCACACACACACACACACGCTCGCAGAGACCTTATCTCATGCACACGCTCTGTCTCAGACACACACTCACACCCATCCTTGCACTCACAGGTGTATCCTCCATCACAGTCATGCACTCTATCAAGAACACACACACTCTCTGTCTCTCTCTCTCTCACTGTCACTCTCAGTCTCTCTCTCTCTCTCACACACATATATTAAAGGTCTCTCTCACTCTGTCTCTCCCACACATGCAGACACACATAAGGCTGTGGGGTGAATTTGGAGATATATCCTATTTTGTTCAAACAGCACAATTTGTCGACAGCCAGTTCACGTGACGTTTTATCAACACCTACTTTGGAAATACAACCATTCTGACTCAAGGTTAGCATCCAGCCAGACTCTAACCTCACACCTTTAAATGCATTGTCTGAGATTTTCTTAATAAATCCTTAGATTATGTCGGGAATGTGACTTGAAAGAAGTTCTGGGATTTCCATATTAATGAATCGCACCTATATCCCCACTCGAAGTGATTAAAGATTTAACAGTAATCTGGGTTTGTTCAATATATCGCATCAGTTGTATGACACTTTGATATTTTACGATAAATTCTATGTCCTATGATCCTGCCCCGCTGGATACCTGCGGCAGGAACGGCTCTCTGAAAGCATTTTCTTCCAAAGAAACGTATTAGACGAGAAGCTGGTGTGTGATTTTTAACTTTGTTCAAGAAAGGCCGCGACATGGGCGTTTAATTGTAACCCAGCTCCTCCGAAAAGCTCTGGTTTTTATTATCTTTGAACATGAAGCTGTAGTCTGTATGTTTTCTGCCGAGCATTGTGTTCCCTGCCATTGTGGAGAAAAGCTTTAGTTCCAGATACAGTTGGGGCTGCAGTTAGCTGGAGGCGGAGCTGCCTGATCTCTGTCTGTCACTCCGTTTCCTCTCCGGACCCGCCTCTCACTCTCTGTCAACTCTTTCTCAGTCAGGTCGGGCCGGGCTGTATAAAAAAGGAAGGGGAGGCAGCTCGGCTCTCATTCAGCAGCGATTGGAGTGAAGAAGCGTGATGTCTGGAAGAGGCAAAGGAGGCAAAGGCCTGGGAAAAGGCGGAGCGAAGCGGCACCGGAAAGTGCTCCGTGATAACATCCAGGGCATCACCAAACCAGCCATCCGGCGCCTGGCTCGCCGTGGCGGGGTCAAGCGCATCTCGGGCTTGATCTACGAGGAGACCCGCGGGGTGCTGAAGGTTTTCCTGGAGAATGTGATCAGGGATGCGGTCACCTACACTGAGCACGCCAAGCGCAAGACGGTCACTGCCATGGATGTGGTGTACGCTCTGAAACGCCAGGGCCGCACTCTCTATGGATTCGGCGGCTGAGCAGAAAGCCCCCCTTTTCCAGCGAACCCAAAGGCTCTTTTCAGAGCCGCCCCCCCAAATCTTCCCATTGAGAGCGGAGACCTGAGGACGGAGAGGGCACAGAGGGAGGGGATGCTGTTCTGTACCAGGTTATTGCACGTTTAATACACCACATCGCGATTGGTAATCCTGCCCAAACACTAATGTTATATATTGCAGTATTTGTATTTCATGCTTTGTGGGGATAGTACTTTTGAGCTTTGATCTTTCCATCGGCCTGTTTCAATGTAAGTTATTAACATTGACACAACACCACGTTATACGGACAGGTTTATTTGGAAGGCTACAATGTCAATTGTATTCAGGTTCACTGCAATTGATTTTAAAAAGATGTACTTATGAAGGCTGAGGTTGGGTAACTTTGCCGAAGGACAGTGGGCCATGTTTCAGTCTCTTTGTTTAAAGCGGCGCGGGTGCACAGCTTCATTAACAACCGTTTCCCATTCAGTTTGTCCGGGCTGTTATACAGCCCGCGTTTTCCTCCTGCCTGTTCCAGACAGATCAGGCAGTGATCCCGCCCCCTGTCCGCCCTCACTGCTAACTGGAGTGTAAAATACTGCTATAAAGTATCAACGTTTATCTTAATCGGAGCCCCATGGTGTTTTGGTTCTTCATGTTGAATTTCATCTCCGGCTTTGTGAGGGTGAAATCGGCCGGCGGGCTTTTTGAAATTGTCCAAGTGAATCAATCAGCCTCCAATGCTTCATTTCCTGCCCCTTCCGGAGCGGTTTGTCAGTGAGCTGAGGGACGGGTCTATATCCAATCGCAGCTCTAGGGCGGGCTCTCCATTCCCTTCAAAAGGCAGCACTGCAGCAGCCTCAGCATTGCCAGCAGCAGCCTGTGTGTGTGTATTCCAGAGAGTTGGAGAGAATGGCCAGAACCAAGCAGACAGCGCGCAAATCCACCGGAGGGAAAGCTCCCCGCAAGCAGCTGGCGACCAAAGCGGCCCGCAAGAGCGCTCCGGCCACGGGCGGAGTGAAGAAACCTCATCGCTACAGGCCCGGCACGGTGGCTCTGCGGGAAATCCGCCGCTACCAGAAATCCACCGAGCTGCTGATCCGCAAACTGCCCTTCCAGCGCCTGGTGCGAGAGATCGCTCAGGACTTCAAGACCGACCTGCGCTTCCAGAGCTCGGCGGTGATGGCCCTGCAGGAGGCCAGCGAGGCTTACCTGGTGGGACTGTTTGAGGACACCAACCTGTGCGCCATCCACGCCAAGCGGGTCACTATCATGCCCAAAGACATCCAGCTGGCCCGCCGGATCCGCGGGGAGCGCGCCTAAACGGAGCCTGGCCGGCCCTGTCCATTCACCCCCAAACAGAGAGACACAACGGCTCTTTTCAGAGCCACCAAACCATCCAGAGAGAGCGGGGATTCACGGGGGTCATTGTTATCGTTATTGGACCGACAGGTAGAATATAGGGGCAGATTAGTGCGTGTGGGGGGCGTTGGTAAGAGGCAAAACTCACAGCCAGCGGCCGTGAATTTACAACTCATCAGATCTTCAGTGGGGCAGGATTTATTATGGTATTATATTATGGAGTGTCATTTTAGAAAATCCCCCTCTCCTCATTGTCTCCTTTGGTGTTAACAAGGTTGGTGGCTGGCGAGGGGAGGGAAACATTTGGCGCCAAGAGACCAACCGCTTATTTTCAAACTTGTAAAGCCCGCCAACATGGCGAGGAGAGCAGGAGTTTTCCATCGGGGGATGCATGGATACGGACGAGTTGATTTGTTATAGTTGATATAGTTCACACAATCTCACTTTACCGCCTTCCCTCCTTGACAGCTGAGAACTCACTCACTGGTGTTTAATCTGCTCTCTCTCTGGAGGCAGGGGAAAAGCCTGGATATGGACCTGGCAGCGGAGAAAGCGCGGAGGGTCAGCCCCGCTCCTTCCTGTATGCTGCATCGACTGACTACATATTCCACTGGGGCAACTCAGCTCTTCCTCACGCTGTTCAAGGGAATGTGACACCAGTGGGAATGTCAAACCCGCTCGGGAATATTCATGGCGCCATTCTAAACACATTGGACATAGAAGTAAAGATTGAGACCACTCAGGCAATGACCGTGCACTGAGAAATAATGTATTTCCAGAATCTGTCACAAGTGCATTTGATGATAAAGTCTCTCTGCTCCCACAGTGACAATACAGTCTCCAACAACAACGAGACAGAAATTAACCGATACCAGGTTCAATGTACGGGCCTCTCCGTATTGAAATAAAAATAAATTCTTTTCGCGATTATAAGCGTGATTCATGATCAATGACCAAATCCCGGGCTCTTCACATTAAAAGGCAAAATTAATCGGCTCGCTGTCAGGGTCTACTCTCTCTCCCAGATACTGTGGGTGGCTCTTAAAAGAGCCTTTGGGTTGTCAGATTGAAGAATGGTGCCTTCACTTTTTAGCGGGCCCAGCAGCGGCGGATTTCTTGGGCAGCAGCACGGCCTGGATATTAGGCAGCACCCCGCCCTGAGCGATGGTCACCCCTCCCAGCAGCTTGTTGAGCTCCTCGTCGTTGCGCACGGCCAGCTGCAGGTGCCTGGGGATGATGCGGGTCTTCTTGTTGTCCCGGGCCGCGTTACCGGCCAACTCGAGGACTTCAGCCGCCAGATACTCGAGCACCGCAGCCAGATAGACCGGCGCTCCGGCACCCACCCGCTCAGCATAGTTGCCCTTTCTCAGGTGTCTGTGAACACGGCCCACCGGGAACTGCAGGCCAGCCCGGGATGACCGAGACCTCGCCTTGTTGCGAGCTTTGCCCCCACTGCCCTTTCCTCTTCCAGACATTGCCACAATCTCACAAGCACTGACACAGAGAATGCTGCAATCCGCCCACATTGCGGCCTCTTCTACCTTCGGTGGGGATTGTGGGGCGGCCATTGCTGATTGGTCACATTGTTCACCATCTCCTAATGTGGTTTCAATTCCCAATCAGATTTCTGCTTCATTCGCCAAACCGGAGAGGGCTCGGGGTGGAGGGCGGAACCTGCCGGTACCACATCATCAACCACTTTCTTTCCAATTTGAAAAACCCGCCAATTTAAAGATAGGAAAATGTTTTAGATTGAGAAATCAGGGACAAAACATTGAGGAAGTTTCACAAAGAATAATTCCTAATCCTATATGTTAATTTCCTTTAAGAATACCAATGTAGACTTTACACGGTCTCTGTCTCCCTCATTTGCCCACCCACATCTATCCTTTTCTGATCTTGACAATGGGTTTTTGATGCTGAAACTTAAACCGGTGAAACACTGCAGTCTGCAACTTGTCTTTTCACTTCACATTTCAATAGCACCCACGACATGCTGATAAAACAGCACACAACGTTCTTCCGGCTCAGCGTACCAACTGTAAACACCGTTTTTAGATTATGTTTGAAAGTCTTCCTCCCTTCTTGCTGGAGATTAGATTCAGCCCAAGCACCACAATTCCCATTTCAGTCCGGCACCTGTTTTGGTGTTATCTCGGTTCACTTTGAAAGCCTCTCACTAACAGCTGAAAGAATGCTTTTTATTGCAATTCTGAAAAATTCCATTCAACCTGCGCATTGGAAATGAAAATAAAATGCAGATGTTAAAAGGCATCTGTCCGTGGGACTGAAAAATGTGGACGCTTATGTTTTGTTTGCAAGGAGTGAAATTAAATGTGAACAATCCACCTCGGCATTTTAGTAACTTGAACAAATAAATGAGAAATGACTCTGGGGTTTAATCTGCTGTCTCTCTACAGACAGGGAAGAGGTTGTCTATGAAGGCCTCTCCCCATCCACCCAACACCCCGCCTCAAGAATTTGCAATTTCATTTACGAGTATTGCAGTTCCATGTAGGGATTTATAGCATTTCTCAGTTTTATGTGAACGTCTGTTAACCAACATCTGTTGACATGTTATATACATGTCACTTTGTAACTGTCGAGGCCTTATTTGGCATTAACTCAACATCTGTCCATTGAGGCTCTGGTCCTCTGTGTAATAGTCAATTACTGTTACTTCAAGACGGGGTTTATTCTGTCTCCATCTAAAACTGATGGAAGTGGTCAAACTTTACACGATTTGGAAATATTCCTGCATTTTGTGCCCATCTGTTCCTGGGATGTCCAGCATTTTTGTTCACTCTATTTCAGTTTTCACATGTCTGTCAGTATGTTACTGGACAGTAACTCAAACCTTCTGAAGTGTAACTTCTTGTTTTACTGTACAGGGGTCAGTCATTGATGTAAGGATCTGTTTCAGGTCATATCTACAATTGTGCACATGACCGGATATGATATTGGACAGTCTTAGACCTCCTACCCTCCATACCTGTAAACTATGAATATCAACTTCTGCGAGTTGACATTGTGTTTGTATTTATAACTGCAGTACATTGTAAGAGGCATACCTTGTACATTGACATGGAGTCACAGACATGTACAGCATGGAAACAGACCCTTCGGTCCAACCTGTCCATGCTGACCAGATATCCCAACCCAATCTAGTCCCATCTGCCAACACCTGGTGTTCCACAGGGGTCAGTATTGGGGCCACTGTTGTTTGTAATATACATAAATGATCGAGAAGAGGGCACTGTTGGTATGATCAGCAAGTTTGCAGATGACACAAAGATTGGTGGAGTGGGAGAAAGCATAAGGGACTGTCAGAGAATACAGGAGGATATACATAGACTGGAGAGTTGGGCGGAAAAGTGGCAGATGGCTTTCAATCCAGACAAATGTGAGGTGATGCATTTAGGCAAGTCTAATTCTGGAGCGAATTACACAATGAATGGAAGTGCCTTTGGAAATGTTGATGGGCAGAGAGATCTGGGAGTTCAGATCCATTGTACCCTGTAGGTTGCTGCACAGGTGGATAGAGTGGTGAAGAAGGCGTACACTATGCTTGCCTTTATCGGACGGGTGATTGAGTATAAGAGCTGGCAAGTCATGTTAAAATTGTACAAGATATTGGTTTGGCCACATTTAAAATACTGTGTACAGTGTTGGGCACCACATTACCAAAAGGATGTGGATGCTTCGGAGAGGGTGCAGAGAAGGTATACGAGGATGTTGCCTGGTATGGAAGGTGCGAGCTATGAAGACAGATTGAGTAGGTGAGGTTTATTTTCACTAGAAAAAAGGAGATTGAGGGGGGACCTGATTGAGGTTTCCAAAATCATGAAGGGTGTAGACAGGGTGGATAGAGACAAGCTTTTTCCCAGCGTGAAGGATTCAATAATGACAGGTCATGCTTTCAAGGTGAGAGGTGGAATGTTTAAGGGGGATACACGTGGCAAGTACTTCACTCAGAGGGTGGTGGTCATTTGGAACGTGTTGCCAGCAGAGGTGGTAGAGGCAGGCACGGTAGATTCATTTAAGATGTGTCTGGACAGATGCAGGAGTAGGTGGGGAGCAGAGGAATACAGACACTTAGGAATTGACCAACAGGTTTAGACAGTACATTTGGATCAGCTCAGGCTTGGAGGGCCGATGGGCCTGTTCCTGGGCTGGAAACCTTCTTTGTTCTTTGTACAATATCACTCCAAACTCTTTCTATATCATAAAATCCTTACATTGTGGAACAGCCATTTTAACCAACAAATCCACACCGACCCTCTGAAGACCATCTCACCCAGACTGATCCCATTGCTCTATCCCTGTAACCTTGCATTTTCCCATGACTTACGCACCTCACCTATTAATGCCTGAACACAATGGACAATTGCCAATGCACTGAACTTGTATGTCTTTGGACTGAGAAAAAACTGCAACAATTGGCAGGAACACACACAGTCAGTTGACAGAAGTCTTCTGTTTATCTGAGGAAATAAAAAGAAAATAATGTTTCTTTTCTGCTTTCTAGGGAAGAGCAGTCACTATCAATATTATAGAGTGCAGCCGTTATACAGACATGGAGTCCTGCAGTATGGAGACAGGCCCTTTGGACCAAACTGGTCCACACTGACCAAAATGTCCATCCACACTAACCCCATTTCCCTGCACTTGGCCCGTATCCTTCCCAACATTTCCTATCCACATATGTGTCCAAATGCCTTTTCACTGTTATTAATGTACCCAATACAATCACTTCTGCTGGCAGCTCATTCCATATGTGTACTACTGTCTGTGTAAAATGTTGCCCCTCAAGTTTCCTTTTATTCTCTCCCCACTTACCATAATATGATGCCCTCTAGTCCTCGATTCCCCAACCCTGGGAAAATGGCTGAGTGCATTCACCCTATCCGTGCCTCTCCTGATCTTATACTCCTCAACAAGGTTTCCCACAGTTTCCTACCATCTAAAAGAAAAAAGCCCGAGCTTGTCCGATCTCTCCCAAATGCCAACTTCTGCAATGTCACTGCTGTTGTTACACTGTTTATGTCAGTTTCTCGTCAATAGACAGTCGTATTATATTCTTACAATTTATTGCTTTGAATTTCATTCTGTAACTGCCAGTTTGTTGTTTTCAGTCTTGTTTTTACTGAGTTTCTGTCAAATCACTGACATGTGAGCAAGGAAATGTCTCAACATCTAAGTTTCTGATGAAAGACATGGTTAATTTTTTTAAAGTCATGAAGACTTGTTATTAAATATGTCAGTATGTGATCTGTGAGTACACAGATATCAGGAAGTTACAGTTAAAGTGTATGGAGAATGATGCCTCCTAGTTCTGTCATGCATTGTAGAGTATTTACGAGATGTTGAAGAGGTTTTAAGAAGAATGTATGACCTTGAGGTGAAAAGAATAATGTCACTGATTAACAGTATAAAGTTAAAAATGACATAACACCAGGTTAGAGTCCAACAGGTTTAATTGGAAGCACTAGCTTTTGGAGCACTGCTTCTTCATCAGGTGGTTGTAGAGAACACAATTCCAAGACACAGAATTTATAGCAAAAGTTTAGTGTGATGTAACTGAAATTATACATTGAAAAATAGCTTGATTGTTTGTTAAGTCTCTCTTCTGTTAGAATAACCATGACAGTTTCACTTCTTTAATATGTAAATCCCAAAACCTTTTGTAAAAGTTCGGTACCCACAGGAAGGACCTCAACTGGGACCTTGGGTTCATGTCACACTACAGGTGACCACCATTGCACTATACACACAGGGACACTCCAACACACACACTCCTTTACACACACAGACACACACTCCCAAACTCACACATGCACCCTCACACAGACTTGGACACCTTTCCACTCACACTCTGTCTCACAGACACTCACAACACACCCCACCAACTCCCCCCATTCCCCCCCCCCCCCCCCCCCGCCACACACACAAACCCATATGTGCATTGGGTTTGTGAGGCGAATTTGAACTTTGCTCAAAAACTGCATGAATTCATGTAAGACTTTGTTAACTCATTTTTTTAGATTAGAATCAGTCCAAACATTCCAACACAGACAACAGAACACAGGGGCGAACACCTTCAACATCTGATCTGGCCTGACACCAGTTACCCTGAGAATGTAACTTTTAAATAAAGTTTTGTGATTGACATCGGAAAGAAGTGAAACTGTCATGGTCATTCTAACTGATGAGAGACTTACCAAACAATCAAGGTATTTTTCAATGTATAATTTCAGTTACATCACACTGTAAACTTTTGCTATAAATTCTGTGTCTTACAATTGTTTATTCCACAACCACCTGATGAAGGAGCAGCGCTCCGAAAGCTCGTGCTTCCAATTAAACCTGTTGGACTATTACCTGGTGTTGTGTGATTTTTTAACTTTGTACACCCCAACCCAACAGCAGCATCTCCAAATCATTAACAATGTATCCAGAGTAAGGGACAGAGTTGAGAATATGAAGCTTTCTGTCGAAGAAAACAATGTGAAACTTGTTGATCTTGTTATATTTCACAGCCAGCCGTTAGTGCTGGTTAATCAGCTTAGGTAAAGGCTCGATAACCATATGTCTTTTTTAACAGACAGTTATTATTTTGTTCAGGTTTCTGTCATGTTGAAGATCTCACAGCGGAAAACCATCACAAAAGTCAGACATTTGTGGTATTTTCATCTGCCTCTGTGTATTCTGTCATAAGAAATGATCACAAATTGCTCCAGGTATGGTTTGAATCACATGTTCCTGCTTGCTGCCCATACCCAGAGACTCCCTTATCTAATAAAAAAAGACATATGGTTATCAAGTCTTCACCTCAGCTCATAAACCATCACCAACCGCTCGCTGTGAAATAATAACAAGATCAGCAAGTTCCACATTTCTTTCTTCGCCTCATATTCTAAACGGTGTCCCTGACATTTTGAAAGTTTGTCACTGACAGCAGACAGTAACATTCACAGCATTTTGCATCCGGGCAATACTCGCATGGAGATTTGAAAATAAAATGTTAATCAGTGACATTTTCCCAGCATCTACTGCCCAACTCCCTTCAAAAAGTTCTCTTTTCCCCTAAAGGTCACACATTCTTCTTCAAACCTCTTCAACATCCCCTAAACGTTGTTTCAATTCCCAAACAGGTAGCTGCTCCATTCCCCAATCCGGAGAGGGCAGGGTGAGGAAGGCGGAAGCTACCGGCCCCCCATCATCAACCGCTTTCTTTCCAATTTGAAAATCCCGCCAATTTAAAGATAGGAAAATGTTTTAGATTGAAAAATCAGGGACAAAACATTGAGGAAGTTTCACAAAGAATAATTCCTAATCCTATATGTTAATTTCCTTTAAGAATACCAATGTAGACTTTACACGGTCTCTGTCTCCCTCATTTGCCCACCCACATCTATCCTTTTCTGATCTTGACAATGGGTTTTTGATGCTGAAACTTAAACCGGTGAAACACTGCAGTCTGCAACTTGTCTTTTCACTTCACATTTCAATAGCACCCACGACATGCTGATAAAACAGCACACAACGTTCTTCCGGCTCAGCGTACCAACTGTAAACACCGTTTTTAGATTATGTTTGAAAGTCTTCCTCCCTTCTTGCTGGAGATTAGATTCAGCCCAAGCACCACAATTCCCATTTCAGTCCGGCACCTGTTTTGGTGTTATCTCGGTTCACTTTGAAAGCCTCTCACTAACAGCTGAAAGAATGCTTTTTATTGCAATTCTGAAAAATTCCATTCAACCCGCGCATTGGAAATGAAAATAAAATGCAGATGTTAAAAGGCATCTGTCCGTGGGACTGAAAAATATGGACGCTTATGTTTTGTTTGCAAGGAGTGAAATTAAATGTGAACAATCCACCTCGGCGTTTTAGTAACTTGAACAAATAAATGAGAAATGTCTCTGGGGTTTAATCTGCTGTCTTTCTACCGACAGGGAAGAGGTTGTCTATGAAGGCCTCTCCCCATCCACCCAACACCCCGCCTCAAGAATTTGCAATTTCATTTACGAGTATTGCAGTTCCATGTAGGGATTTATAGCATTTCTCGGTTTTATGTGAACGTCTGTTAACCAACATCTGTTGGCATGTTATAGACATGTCACTTTGTAACTGTCGAGGCCTTATTTGGCATTAACTCAACATCTGTCCATTGAGGCTCTGGTCCTCTGTGTAATAGTCAATTACTGTTACTTCAAGACGGGATTTATTCAGTCTCCATCAAACACTGATGGAAGTGGTCAAACTTTACACGATTTGGAAATATTCCTGCATTTTGTGCCCATCTGTTCCTGGGATGTCCAGCATTTATGTTCACTTTATTTCAGTTTTCACTTGTCTGTCAGTATGTTACTGGACAGTAACTCAAACCTTCTGTAGTGTAACTTCTTGTTTTACTGTAGAGGATTTGTTTCAGGTCATATCTACAATTGTGCACTTAATCGGATATTATATTCGACAGTCTCAGACCTCCTACCTTTCAAACCCGTAAACTGTGAATATCAACTTCTGCGAGTTGACATTGTGTTTGTATTTATAACTGCAGCACATTGTAAGAGGCATACCTTATACATTGACATGGAGTCACAGACATGTACAGCATGGAAACAGACCCTTCGGTCCAACCTATCCATGCCGACCAGATATCCCAACCCAATCTCGTCCCACCTGCCAACACTTGGTGTTCCACAGGGGTCAGTATTGGGGCCACTGTTGTTTGTAATATACATAAATGATCTCGAAGAGGGCACTGTTGGTATGATCAGCAAGTTTGCAGTTGACACAAAGATTGGTGGAATGGGAGAAAGCATAAGGGACTGTCAGAGAATACAGGAGGATATACATAGATTGGAGATGTTGGTGGAAGAGTGGCAGATGGCTTTCAATCCAGACAAATGTGAGGTGATGCATTTAGGCAAGTCTAATTCTGGAGCGAATTACACAATGAATGGAAGAGTCTTGGGAAATGTTGATGGGCAGAGAGATCTGGGAGTGCAGGTCCATTGTACCCCAAAGGTTTCTGCACAGGTGGATAGAGTGGTCAAGAAGGCATTTACTATGCCTGCCTTTATCGGATGGGGTATTGAGTGTAAGAGCTGGCAAGTAATGTTAAAATTGTACAAGACATTGGTTTGGCCGCATTTAAAATACTGTGTACAGTTCTGCACTCCACATTACCAAAAGGATGTGGACGCTTTGGAGAGGGTGCAGAGAAGGTATACGAGGATGTTGCCTGGTATGGAAGGTGCGAGCTATGAAGAGAGGTGGAGTAGTTTGCTTTATTTTCGCTAGAAAAAAGGAGATTGAGGGGGGACCTGATTAAGGTTTACAAAACCATGAAGGGTGTAGACAGGGTGGATAGAGACAAGCTTTTTCCTCGGGTGAAGAATTCAATAACGACAGGTCATGCTTTCAAGGTGAGAGGTGGAATGTTTATGGGGAATACACGTAGCAAGTACTTCACACAGAGGGTGGTGGTCATTTGGAACGTGTTGCCAGCAGAGCTGGTAGAGGCAGGCACGGTAGATTCATTTAAGATGTGTCTGGACAGATGCATGAGTAGGTGGGGAGCAGAGGGATACAGACACTTAGGAATTGACCTAACAGGTTTAGACAGTACATTTGGATCAGCTCAGGCTTGGAGGGCCGATGGGCCTGTTCCTGGGCTGGAAATTTTCTTTGTTCAATATTCCTCCAAACTCTTCCTATATCATAAAATCCTTACATTGTGGAACAGCCATTTTAACCAACAAATCCACACCGACCCTCTGAAGACCATCTCACCCAGACTGATCCCATTGCTCTATCCCTGTAACCCTGCATTTTCCCATGACTTACGCACCTCACCTATTAATGCCTGAACACAATGGACAATTGCCAATTTACCAAATTTGTACGTCTTTGGACTGAGAGAGAAAACTGCAACAATTGGCAGGAACACACGCAGTCAGTTGACTGAGGTCTTTTGTTATCTGTAGAAATAAAAAGAAAATAATGTTTCTTTTCTGCTTTCTAGGGAAGAGCAGTCACTATCAATATTATAGAGTGCAGCCGTTATACAGACATGGAGTCCTGCAGTATGGAGACAGGCCCTTTGGACCAAACTGGTCCACACTGCCCAAAATGTCCATCCACGCTAACCCCATTTCCCTGCACTTCGCCCATATCCTTCCCAACATTTCCTATCCACGTATGTGTCCAAATGCCTTTTCACTGTTATTTATGTACCCAATACAATCACTTCCGCAGGCAGCTCATTCCATATGTGTACTACTGTCTGTGTAAAATGTTGCCCCTCAGGTTTCCTTTTATTCTCTCCCAACTTACCATAAAATGACGCCCTCTCGTCCTCGATTCCCCAACCCTGGGAAAATGGCTGAGTGCATTCACCCTATCCGTGCCTCTCCTGATCTTATACTCCTCGACAAGGTTTCCCACAGTTTCCTACTATCTAAAGGAAAAAAGCCCCAGCTTGTCCGATCTCTCCCAAATGCCAACTTCTGCAATGTCACTGCTGTTGTTCCACTGTTTATGTCAGTTTCTCCTCAATAGACAGTCGTATTATATTCTTACAATTTATTGCTTTGAATTTCATTCTGTAACTGCCAGTTTGTTGTTTTCAGTCTTGTTTTTACTGAGTTTCTGTCAAATCACTGACATGTGAGCAAGGAAATGTCTCAACATCTAAGTTTCTGATGAAAGACATGGTTAATTTTTTTAAAGTCATGAAGACTTGTTATTAAATATGTCAGTATGTGATCTGTGTGTACACAGATATCAGGAAGTTACAGTTAAAGTGTATGGAGAATGATGCCTCCTAGTTCTGTGATGCATTGTAGAGTATTTACGAGATGTTGAAGAGGTTTTAAGAAGAATGTATGACCTTGAGGCGAAAAGAATAATGTCACTGATTAACAGTATAAAGTTAAAAATGACATAACACCAGGTTAGAGGCCAACAGGTTTAATTGGAAGCACTAGCTTTTGGAGCACTGCTTCTTCATCAGGTGGTTGTAGAGGACACAATTCCAAGACACAGAATTTATAGCAAAAGTTTAGTGTGATGTAACTGAAATTATACATTGAAAAATACCTTGATTGTTTGTTAAGTCTCTCTTCTGTTAGAATAACCATGACAGTTTCACTTCTTTAATATGTAAATCCCAAAACCTTTTGTAAAAGTTCAGTACCCACAGGAAGGACCTCAACTGGGACCTTGGTTTCATGTCACACTACAGGTGACCACCATTGCACTATGCACACAGGGACACTCCAACACACACACTCCTTTACACACACAGATACGCACTCCCAAACTCACACATGCACCCTCACACAGACTTGGACACCTTTACACTCACACTCTGTCTCACAGACACTCACAACACACCCCACCACCTCCCCCCCCCCACCCCCCCACACACACACACAAACCCACATGTGCATTGTGATTGTGAGGCGAATTTGAACTTTGCTCAAAAACTGCATGAATCCGTGTAAGACTTTGTAAACTCATTATTTAGATTAGAATCAGTCCAAACATTCCAACACAGACTACAGAACACAGGGGGCTAACACCTTCAACATCTGATCTGGCCTGACACCAGTTACCCTGAGAATGTAACTTTTAAATAAAGTTTTGTGATTTACATCGGAAAGAAGTGAAACTGTCATGGTCATTCTAACAGATGAGAGACTTACCAAACAATCAAGGTATTTTTCAATGTATAATTTCAGTTACATCACACTGTAAACTTTTGCTATAAATTCTGTGTCTTACAATTGTTTATTCCACAACCACCTGATGAAGGAGCATCGCTCCGAAAGCCCGTGCTTCCAATTAAACCTGTTGGACTATTACCTGGTGTTGTGTGATTTTTTAACTGTGTACACCCCAACCCAACAGCAGCATCTCCAAATCATTAACAATGTATCCAGAGTAAGGGACAGAGTTTAGAATATGAAGCTTTCTGTCGAAGAAAACAATGTGAAACTTGTTGATCTTGTTATATTTCACAGCCAGCCGTTAGTGCTGGTTGATCAGCTTAGGTAAAGGCTCGATAACCATATGTCTTTTTTAACAGACAGTTATTATTTTATTCAGGTTTCTGTCATGTTGAAGATCTCAGAGCAGAAAACCATCACAAAAGTCAGACATTTGTGGTATTTTCATCTGCCTCTGTGTATTCTGTCATAAGAAATGATCACATGTTCCTGCTTGCTGCCCATACCCAGAGACTCCCTTATCTAATAAAACAAAGACATATGGTTATCATGTCTTCACCTCAGCTCATAAACCATCACCAACCGCTCGCTGTGAAATAATAACAAGATCAGCAAGTTCCACATTTCTTTCTTCGCCTCATATTCTAAACGGTGTCCCTGACATTTTGAAAGTTTGTCACTGACAGCAGACAGTAACATTTACAGCATTTTGCATCCGGGCAATACTCGCATGGAGATTTGAAAATAAAATGTTAATCAGTGACATTTTCCCAGCATCTACTGCCCAACTCCCTTCAGAAAGTTTTCTTTTCCCCTAAAGGTCACACATTCTTCTTCAAACCTCTTCAACATCCCCTAAACGTTGTTTCAATTCCCAAACAGGTAGCTGCTCCATTCCCCGATCCGGAGAGGGCAGGGTGAGGAAGGCGGAAGCTACCGGCCCCTCATCATCAACCGCTTTCTTTCCAATTTGAAAAGCCCGCCAATATGTCATGAAAAGGTGAGACTTTAACACAGAAGAATGCACGAATACTCGAGTTAATCCTACTTTAAAAATGTATACTTTACATAGTCTCCCTTTACCTCATTCCCTAGCCCACTTCAATCTGCCCATTTCTGATCTTGAATGGGATTTTCTGAACTTGAAGCTCAGCGGAAACAAAAAAGGCGCCAAACACTACAATGTGCAACTAATCATTTCTTTCACATTTCAAGAGCACCCGGTTATATTGCTCAAACATCAGATAACGTTCTCCGGCGTGGGCGCGTTAACAGCGAACACCGCCTTTCGAGAATATGTGAAAGTTGCCCTCCCTATTGGACTCGATCAGAGATCAGTAAAAGCTCCACATTTCCGATGCCAGTCTTGCTGCTGTTCTGGGGTTATTGCAGATCATTTTGAAAGGCTCTCACCGGCAGCAGTTCGAGCATTCTGCATCCGGACAATACTCGCATGGAGATTTGGAAATAAAACCCAAGTAAAATGGGACGGAGGGGGAAACATTTTCCTTGCTTGCTGGCGGGTGGTTTTGTTTGCCGGGAGTGAAACTCGGGGTTCATATCCCACAGGGAGCTTTTGCTCCTGAACTGATCCGAGTAACGCGGAAGCAGCTGAGAAATGACTGTGGCATTTAACATGATCTCCCTCCCGGGCAGGGATTACAGGATATACAGGAATATATCCGAGAATAAGGCGCGCATAGGGTCGGCGGGCACTCATTCATTGACACAATATCCATAAACCCCAAATACCGTGGAGACATTAACCGGACATACCCAGAACTATACTAGTCCAGCTGTTTCACGGAAGGTGTAAGGTGGCCCTTAAAAGAGCCGTTGGGTTTTTGTTGTCAGTACAATGGTGTCCTTCACTTGGAGCTGGTGTACTTGGTCACCGCCTTTGTACCCTCCGACACGGCGTGCTTAGCCAGCTCCCCGGGCAGCAGCAGCCGCACGGCGGTCTGGATCTCCCGGGAGCTGATGGTGCTGCGCTTGTTGTACTGGGCCAGGCGGGAAGCTTCCCCCGCGATGCGCTCGAAAATATCTTTGACGAACGAGTTCATGATGCTCATGGCCTTGGAGGAGATGCCGGTGTCGGGGTGAACCTGCTTCATCACTTTGTAGATGTAGATGGAGTAAGTTTCCTTCCTCGACCGCCTCCTCTTCTTGAGGCCCTTCGCTGCCGACTTCTTGACCATTTTCTTAGCGCCCTTTTTGGGGACTGGCTGTGCTTTCTTCTCATCCCCCATACTGCCGCTCACTTTCACACACAGTGTAAGGGGAAAGGGGGCTCCGAGCTCGCCTTTTATACACTGACCACCTCAATCATGCTAATGAGGGATGGGGAAGGCCTGCTTCCTGATTGGCTGCCTTACAGGAAATATTCACCTCGCTCTCATTGGTTCATGTGGGACACGATGCTGACCAGCAGAGAATCCGAAAATGTGGATCCATCAGGATCTGCAATGACATGGGGAACACAAACCGAAATCTTGAGCAGGGCTCAACCTCCGAGCTCACTCTAAATTGTGAGACCCTAATACCGATTTATCCTGCAGCTTTTAATGATGGCTCTCTTTTCTTTCTCATCCATTTTAAAATTGGCATCACTTCTGTCGTCAAGTGACAAAATGCAGTGCAATCTGACAGGGAGTGTGTTTCTCTCCTGGACATTCTACCAGCATCTAATTGGTCAACCCCCTTCAGTTTTCTATTCCCCTTAAGGTTCCCCATCCGTCTTCAATTCTCCAATGAGAATAGGCCCAAACTATTCATACATGCCTCAGAATAGCTGCCAGTGTCTGTAACACTGTCAGTTTTACTTTGATTACCTCCATAAATAAAAGGGAACTTTTATTGTGACCTGTGACTTTTATTTTCTGCTGACCACATGAATTATAATATAGTAATGTCCAATAAACATGCTTCACAAAAAGAGAAATTCAATAAAACAAATAATTTCTTTCAGTGTCAAGAACGTAGTGCTGGAAAAACACAGCAGGCCAGGCAGCCTCCGAGGAACAGGAGAATCGATGTTTCGGGCAGAAGCCCTTCATCCGGAAGCCCGTCCCTTCCTGATGAAGGGATTATGCCCAAAATGTCAATTCTCCTGCTCCTCGGACGCTGCCTGGCCTGCTGTGCTTTTCCAGCAGTACACTCTCAACTCTGATCTCCAGCACCTGCAGTCCTCACTTTCTCCAGATTTGTTTCAGTTCCTGAGTGTATATTTTGGATGGGAATTCAGTCTATCCATCTTCAAAATAGTGCAAGTGTCAATGGGCTATAAATGGTGAAATGTGTTCAGATACAGCTGGTAATATGTACCCGTCAGTCTCTACAATGTAAATGTGTGAGTTTATTTACCAGCCTGTCCCAGTCAGTTTCTGATCTGTTAATCTAAGAGTGTCAGTAATAGTCTGTACTGATCAGTTTCTGGTATGTTAATGCGTCAATGCATTTATCAATTTGTACCTGTCAGTTGCAGCCAATGTGAATGTGAGAGTGCTGTTATCAATCTCTGCCCATCAGATTCTGCTGTGTGAACGAGACTGTCATTTTCAGTCTATGCCTGTCAAGCTGGTCATGTGAACAAGTGATGGTCAATTAATGTGTCCCTGTCAATTGTTGCAATACAAATATGTGAATGTAGTTATCACTCTGTCCATGTCACTTTCTGCTGTGTGCATGCAGTTATGTAGTTATCAATCTGTACCTATCAGTTGGTGCTCTGTGCATGTAGGTGCATTTATCAATCTATTCCTGACAGTCATTCCAATGTAAAAGTGAACTTATCAATCTTTCACTATTAATTTTTGCTCTCTGAATCTGTACCTGTCAAAGTTTACGTACCTATGAGTTTATGACTTTATGTTTGATCTGCCCCGTCAGACTTTGTGTGAATCTATAAATGGAGTTACCAATCGATACCTGTCAGTATTTCTTGCTGAATATGTGTGTGTGTAATTGTCAGTGTATTCTCGACCAATTCCGCTGAGTGAATATGAGAATATCAGAAGCAAATATTCCTGTCAGTTTCTGCAAAGTGAATAAGTGAGTGTACGGTTATCAAATTTCCCTGCCAGTTTCTGCTACGTGAGAGAGGGTGTTGTTATCAATCCGTAACTGTCAGTTTTTGGCTTTGAGAATGTGTAAATACATTTATCACTCTGTACCTGTCAGGTACATGTGAGACTCTCCTAAACGTTGAGTGTCTTTATCAAATTGTACTTGCCAGAAGATCATCTCTGCATATACCAGTCAGTTTCTTCAATGTGAATTTGTGAGCACATGTTTGAATCCATCTTTACCAGTTTCTGCCAAGTCAATATGTGAGGCAGTTACCAATCTGCACCTCTCAGATTCTGCTGTGAAATTGAGTGTAGCTAACAAACTGTATCTGTAAGTTTATGTTACGTGAAAGTGGGAGTATTATTATTGATTTGTTCCTGTGATTTTCTGTTATTGACAAGAGGAGTGTAATTACCAATCTGTCACTGTCAGTGTCTCTTCTGTATATCTGAGAAAGTAATACATCTTTCCGTGTGAGTGTTTGCTATGTGAATGATATTGGTTGATCTGTGCACTATCTGGCAGTTTCAGCTATGAGAATAAGTATTGCTATCAGTCACTTACCAGTCAGTTTCTGCTTGGTGAATATATGAGTGTATTTATCAATCATTCCTTGTCAGTATCTCTCTTGTGAATATGTGAATGAGATTATCAATTTATAAAGCTGTCAGTTTCAGCCATGTCCAAATCGAAATAAAATTATTAATTTCTTCCTGTCAGATTCTGCTTTGTAAATATAGTGCAGTTATCAATCTGTCTTTGCTATGTGAGCATCCAAATATAGTTATCAACATGGACACGTCAGTTTTCACAATGCAAATATGTGTGTTTTCCCAACTAATGCATGACTGCATCTGTGCCAATTAATCTCTGTTTGCTCTATCAATATGTGAGAGTGGATCTGTACCGGCCAGTTTCTCCTATGCGAGTGTAGTTATCAATTTTTTCCTGTTAGTTTTTGCTTTGTGTAGTGATTAATCTATACCTGTCAGTTTCCGCAAGGTGAATGCGTGAGTTGTGTCATGCATATATACCTATCAGACTCTACTCAGTGAATACATCAAAGCAGATATCATGCTGTGCCCGTCAGTTTCTGCTCTGTGAATCTGAGAGTGTAGTTATTAATCTGAACTTGTCAGTTTTGGGTTTGTGCATGTGTGTATTTCTCCTATTTGTGTATATGAACTTAGTTATCATTCTGTAATGGTGGAGGGTAGGGAACTTGGGGAAATAAATATTGATGTCTTCAAAACAGTATACATGACAGAAAAGAAGGTCCTAGAGGTGTTTAAAAAAAACATAAAGGTGACTAAATCTCTGGAACATCATCAAGTATATCTCGGGATGTAGTGGAAAACTTATGTTGATAATTTCAAAAAATGACATTCTGTTTTCTTTCTTTTTTGTAATATTTCATAGGGAGGATCCCTGTCAGTTACTGCAATATGAATGTGTGACTGTGGATATCAAATCTGTACTTGTCAGTTTCTATGTGAATATGTGGGTGTAGTTATCAATCATAGTGTCTGCAATATGAATTACACTGCCATTATCAGTCTCTACCTGTCAGTTTGTGCTACATCCATATGTGATTTTACTTATTGATCTGTACCTGTGTCGGTTTCTGTCATATCAATGTGTGGGTGTCATCATCAATCTGTCCCTGTCAGTTACTGCAATGTGAATGGGTGACTGTAGTTATCAAGCTGTAACTGTTTCTGCCATGTGAGTATGAGCATAGTTATCTTCAGTTTCTAACGGTAAATGTGTGAGGACAGTTGTCATTCTAAACCTGTCAGTTTTTGCTTGTCAATCTGATATAGTTATCGATCTGTACTGCTCGGTCAAAATGTGAGATGAGTTATTGATGCAATGTGACACTAGGAGTATTATGGTTATTAATCTGTTCCTGTCAGGTTCTGCTGTGTCAACATGATAGATTTGTTATCAAACTTTCTCTGTCAGTAACTACCATGTGAACATTGAGTATATTTACAATAGACAATAGGTGCAGGAGTCGGCCATTCTGCCCTTCGAGACTGCACCACCATTCAATATGATCATGGCTGATCATCCTTAATCAGTATTCTCTTCCTGCCTTATCTCCATAACCCTTGATTCCACAATCCTTGAGAGCTCTATCCAACTCTTTCTTAAATGAATCCAGACACTGGGGCAGAGCATTCCACACAGCCATCACTCTCTGGGTGAAGAAGTTTCTCCTCATCTCTGTCCTAAATGGTCTACCCCATATTTTTAAGCTGTGTCCTCTGGTTCGGCACTCACCCATCAGCAGAAAACATGTTTCCTGCCTCCAGAATGTCCAATCATTTAATAATCTTATATGTCTCAATCATATCCCCTCTCAGTCTGTTTACCAATCTGTTTCTGTCAGTCTTAGCTCTGTGTATCTGAATGTGCAGTTACAATTATTAATCTGTAACTGTCAGTATCCACTATGTGAATGTGTGAATGCATTTATCAATCTTTCTCTATTAGCTTCTGTGTTGTAAGTATGTGAAAGTGGTTCGTAATTTGTCCCTGCCAGTTCTGTTATGTAAGTATGTAAATATAGTTACCAATTTCTCCTTTTCAGTTTGTACAATGTGTTAGAAACTGTAGTTAGCAATCTACATATGCATGTTTCTGCAATGTGAGCATGAAACGACAGTTATTGATCTTCTTTTGTACGCTTCTGCCCTGTAAATTTATAAGTATAGTTATCAATCTGCACATGCCAGCTTCTGCTTTGTGAATCTGTGAATTTAGTTATCAATCTATGCCTGTCAGTTCTGCTCAGTTCATTTGTTTTGTGTAATGGATTGTGTCATGGAAAAGTGAAGAGTTTTCTCACTCTTTCAGTGCACAGTCTAACTGGGAGGAATGATATCAGGGGCTGTTCTTCAGGATGCCATCAGCTTTTCTCAGAGAATAGTTACATACTTTTGTGAATAATGCTGAGAAATGGATAGGTGTTACATTCTGTTGTTAATGTGCGAGGGAAAGGGCAACAAACAAATAAACTGTATTGCAGCTGACTGACCAAAGCTTTCCTTCTACAGGAAAAAGAACTGGCTAGTTCATTTCATTGTTCTATTCTGAATCTATGGGAAATGGAGAGAAAAAAGAAACTAGTCTTTCCACGGTTGTGTCTGACTGTTTGTTTGGATAAGTCTCTGGAAACTAAGCTCAATCTAAGTCTGTTTCAATCTGATCTGAGACTGTGGAAAGGAAATTCTGTTCAGTAGTGTGATGGTGCAAGCCATTAGCAGTACTCTTATGATGCTCTTTTGGTGGGAATGTCAATAGCAAAAGGACTTGTGCTTTCTGTCATACAGTGGGGAAGATTTAAACCATTCAGGTAAATTTAGCAGCTGTACAAAACTCTGGTGTGGCCACTCTTGGAGTATCGCCTACATTTGTGGTCACTGCATTATACAAAGGATGTGGAAACATTGCAAAGTGCACTGGGGAGATTTACCAGGACATTGCCTTCATATGAAGGCAAAGTCTTATGAGGAAAGGCTGAGGGACATGAAGCTGTTTTCATTAGAGAGAAGAACGTTAAGAGGTGACTTAAGAGAGACAGACAAGATGATCAGAGGATTTGTTAGGGTGGACAGTGAGAACCATTTTCCTCGGATGGTGATGGCTAGCAGGAGGGGATATGCGTGAATGTGAATTAAATTAGCTTTAAATTGTGGGGTGATAGATATAGGACAGATGTCAGAGGTAGGTTCTTTACTCAGAGAGTAGTAAGAGCATGGAATGACCTCCCTGCAACAGTAGTAGACTCGCCAACTGTGAAGGCCTTTAAATGGTCATTGGATAAATATATCGATGATAATGGAATAGTGTAGGTTAGATGGGCGTCAGGTTGGTTTCACAGGTCAGTGCAACATCAAGGGTGAAGGGCCTGTAATGGGCTGTAATATTCAATGTTCTGTGTAAAGAGAATTTACAAATTACAAGGTTTGACTAATTGATCTTTCTTCATCAGAATAAAGGGTGAGTATTTGATTGTATGGTTAATTTGAGGAAATGACATTCTATTTTCTTCCTTTTTTGTAATATTTCATTGGGTGGGACAAGTGGGACTCTTTGTACAAGGTTGAAGTGAATTTGGGAACAAAGTTACACAAAGTTTTTTTAAAAAATGAACTTATTGCTGGGTAGAGGGAAAACATGGTATCTCGGCCTTTAAGCTGAACAAGGTTAGAATTCTGTTGAGATAAAGGAGGGGTTGGCAGCTCCTCTGCTACCATGACACACTTATTGAAATGGAATGCTGGCTGAATGGGATTAGGTGCTTGTTTTTGTAAAACATTTTGTATGCATTCACGTCTGTTTCCTCCAATGTACATGTATGTACATTGTTATTAGTCTTTGTACCCTGTGGTTTTGATATGTTGAGTGTCTCTGGGACTCAATCTGAATCAGTCAGTTCCTTTGTGTATGTGTGTGTGCTCAGTAATGATTCACTAATTGTCATATTTGGCTGTTGAAATGATGTAACAGTGTGATGTCATTATCTTTCTGGTTTGTGAAATTTAAAATGCCCTTATTAAATACAATCTTCATTTACTCCCCAATTATGTACTTTAGACAAGGAGTCTAACACTTCAAACATGGTGTGAATGTTAATGCATTATGAATGATATTAATTGGAAGTGGGAAGACATCTATGGAGAATGGAGAGAAAAAAGAAACTTGTCTTTCCACGGTTGTGTCTGACTATTTGTTTGGATAAGTCTCTGGAAACTGAACTCAATCTAAGTCTGTTTCAATCTGACCTGAGACTGTGGAAAGGAAATTCTCCACTCTGACAGCAGTAACATACCTGGTGTTTGTTGGAAGCAGCTGATCACACTTAGCTTTGTACTGAGGAAATATTAGGTTGCCTTGGTCCTTGGAATATTTGCTTGCAGAGAGACAGAAGATTTTTCAGCTGTAAACCAACATTAAGACAAGTTAGGCAAGATCAAACTGAGCAGCGTGGCATTCAATTAATAATCATTAGGGATTTTTGAAACTCAGCAATTCGAACAGAACCAGATTTTGATTCCACTTTCACCTTGAGCTGCCCCTCATCTCATTTTCATTTATTTCCATTCATTAACGATTGGGTGAGATCCAGAAACTAACATCAGTGCACCTCCATGACTGGGAATTCCTGATGCAGCTGCAATGGTGACATACATCAATATCAAGTTGCCAATACATTACTTGAAGGGAAGAAGAGGCTCTATTTCTAATGTTTCACTCGAAACTTTGAATCTGTTGAGTCTAGTACGTGTCCTTTCTGGGATTGTCACACAATTATAGTCTGTGCATCCATTATTCACTGCCCAATATCAACAGACAGCCTGAAACAGAAAGATAAAAACAATGACTGCAGATGCTGGAAACCAGATTCTGGATCAGTGGTGCTGGAAGAGCACAGCAAATCAGGCAGCATCCAACGAGCAGTGAAATCGAATTTTCGGGCAAAATCCCTTCATTCGGGCTTTTGCCCAAAACGTCGATTTCGCTGCTCGTTGGATGCTGCCTGAATTGCTGTGCTCTTCCAGCACCACTGATCCGAAACATTCCAACACCGACAACAGAACTCAGGGGGCTAACACCTTCAACATCTGATCTGGCCTGACACCAGTTACCCTGAGAATGTAACTTTTAAATAAAGTTTTGTGATTGACATCGGAAAGAAGTGAAACTGTCATGGTCATTCTAACAGATGAGAGACTTAACAAATAATCAAGGTATTTTTCAATGTATAATTTCAGTTACATCACACTGTAAACTTTTGCTATAAATTCTGTGTCTGACAATTGTTTATTCCACAACCACCTGATGAAGGAGCAGCGCTCCGAAAGCTCGTGCTTCCAATTAAACCTGTTGGACTATTACCTGGTGTTGTGTGATTTTTTAACTTTGTACACCCCAACCCAACACCAGCATCTCCAAATCATTAACAATGTATCCAGAGTAAGGGACAGAGTTGAGAATATGAAGCTTTCTGTCGAAGAAAACAATGTGAAACTTGTTGATCTTATTATATTTCACAGCCAGCCGTTAGTGCTCGTTGATCAGCTCAGGTAAAGGCTCGATAACCATATGTCTTTTTTAACAGACAGTTATTATTTTATTCAGGATTCTGTCATGTTGAAGATCTCACAGCGGAAAACCATCACAAAAGTCAGACATTTGTGGTATTTTCATCTGCCTCTGTGTATTCTGTCATAAGAAATGATCACAAATTGCTCCAGGTATGGTTTGAATCACATGTTCCTGCTTGCTGCCCATACCCAGAGACTCCCTTATCTAATAAAACAAAGACATATGGTTATCAAGTCTTCACCTCAGCTCATAAACCATCACCAACGGCTCACTGTGAAATAATAACAAGATCAGCAAGTTCCACATTTCTTTCTTCGCCTCATATTCTAAACGGTGTCCCTTACATTTTGAAAGTTTGTCACTGACAGCAGACAGTAACATTTACAGCATTTTGCATCCGGGCAATACTCGCATGGAGATTTGAAAATAAAATGTTAATCAGTGACATTTTCCCAGCATCTACTGCCCAACTCCCTTCAGAAAGTTTTCTTTACCCCTAAAGGTCACACATTCTTCTTCAAACCTCTTCAACATCCCCTAAACGTTGTTTCAATTCCCAAACAGGTAGCTGCTCCATTCCCCAATCCGGAGGGGGCAGGGTGAGGAAGGCGGAAGCTACCGGCCCCACATCATCAACCGCTTTCTTTCCAATTTGAAAAGCCCGCCAATATGTCATGAAAAGGTGAGACTTTAACACAGAAGAATGCACGAATACTCGAGTTAATTCTACTTTAAAAATGTATACTTTACATAGTCTCCCTTTACCTCATTCCCTAGCCCACTTCCATCTGCCCATTTCTGATCTTGAATGGGATTTTCTGAACTTGAAGCTCAGCGGAAACAAAAAAGGCGCCAAACACTGCAATGTGCAACTAATCATTTCTTTCACATTTCAAGAGCACCCGGTTATATTGCTCAAACATCAGATAACGTTCTCCGGCGTGGGCGCGTTAACAGCGAACACCGCCTTTCGAGAATATGTGAAAGTTGCCCTCCCTATTGGACTCGATCAGAGATCAGTAAAAGCTCCACATTTCCGATGCCAGTCTTGCTGCTGTTCTGGGGTTATTGCAGATCATTTTGAAAGGCTCTCACCGGCAGCAGTTCGAGCATTCTGCATCCGGACAATACTCGCATGGAGATTTGGAAATAAAACCCAAGTAAAATGGGACGGAGGGGGAAACATTTTCCTTGCTTGCCGGCGGGTGGTTTTGTTTGCCGGGAGTGAAACTCGGGGTTCATATCCCACAGGGAGCTTTTGCTCCTGAACTGATCCGAGTAACGCGGAAGCAGCTGAGAAATGACTGTGGCATTTAACATGATCTCCCTCCCGGGCAGGGATTACAGGATATACAGGAATATATCCGAGAATAAGGCGCGCATAGGGTCGGCGGGCACTCATTCATTGACACAATATCCATAAACCCCAAATACCGTGGAGACATTAACCGGACATACCCAGAACTATACTAGTCCAGCTGTTTCACGGAAGGTGTAAGGTGGCCCTTAAAAGAGCCGTTGGGTTTTTGTTGTCAGTACAATGGTGTCCCTCACTTGGAGCTGGTGTACTTGGTCACCGCCTTTGTACCCTCCGACACGGCGTGCTTGGCCAGCTCCCCGGGCAGCAGCAGCCGCACGGCGGTCTGGATCTCCCGGGAGCTGATGGTGCTGCGCTTGTTGTACTGGGCCAGGCGGGAAGCTTCCCCCGCGATGCGCTCGAAAATATCTTTGACGAACGAGTTCATGATGCTCATGGCCTTGGAGGAGATGCCGGTGTCGGGGTGAACCTGCTTCATCACTTTGTAGATGTAGATGGAGTAAGTTTCCTTCCTCGACCGCCTCCTCTTCTTGAGGCCCTTCGCTGCCGACTTCTTGACCATTTTCTTAGCGCCCTTTTTGGGGACTGGCTGTGCTTTCTTCTCATCCCCCATACTGCCGCTCACTTTCACACACAGTGTAAGGGGAAAGGGGGCTCCGAGCTCGCCTTTTATACACTGACCACCTCAATCATGCTAATGAGGGATGGGGAAGGCCTGCTTCCTGATTGGCTGCCTTACAGGAAATATTCACCTCGCTCTCATTGGTTCATGTGGGACACGATGCTGACCTGCAGAGAATCCGAAAATGTGGATCTATCGGGATCTGCAATGACATGGGAAACACAAACCGAAATCTTGAGCAGGGATCAACCTCCGAGCTCACTCTAAATTGTGAGACCCTAATACCGATTTATCCTGCAGCTTTTAATGATGGCTCTCTTTGCTCATCCATTTGAAAATTGGCATCACTTCTGATGTCAAGTGACAAAATGCAGTGCAATCTGACAGGGAGTGTGTTTCTCTCCTGGAAATGATGGAACTACTTGATAATTGCAGCTTGTTTGTGTTTCTTGTTCTACACTCTCTGTAGATTAAGGACATTCTACCAGCATCTAATCGGTCAACCCCCTTCAGTTTTCTATTCCCCTTAAGGTTCCCCATCCTTCTTCAATTCTCCAATGAGAATAGGCCCAAACTATTCATACATGCCTCAGAATAGCTGCCAGTGTGTGTAACACTGTCAGTTTTACTTTGATTACCTCCATAAATAAAAGGGAACTTTTATTGTGACCTGTGCCTTTTATTTTCTGCTGACCACATGAATTTTAATATAGTAATGTCCAATAAACATGCTTCACAAAAAGAGAAATTCAATAAAACAAATGATTTCTTTCAGTGTCAAGAACGTAGTGCTGGAAAAACGCAGCAGGCCAGGCAGCCTCCGAGGAACAGGAGAATCGATGTTTCGGGCAGAAGCCCTTTATCCGGAAGCCCGTCCCTTCCTGATGAAGGGATTATGCCCAAAATGTCAATTCTCCTGCTCCTCGGACGCTGCCTGGCCTGCTGTGCTTTTCCAGCAGTACACTCTCAACTCTGATCTCCAGCACCTGCAATCCTCACTTTCTCCAGATTTGTTTCAGTTCCTGAGTGTATATTTTGGATGGGAATTCAGTCTATCCATCTTCAAAATAGTGCGCATGTCAATGGGCTATAAATGGTTAAATGTGTTCAGATACAGCTGGTAATATGTACCCGTCAGTCTCTACAATGTAAATGTGTGAGTTTATTTACCAGCCTGTCCCAGTCAGTTTCTAATCTGTTAATCTAAGAGTGTCAGTAATAGTCTGTACTGATCAGTTTCTGGTATGTTAATGCGTCAATGCATTTATCAATTTGTACCTGTCAGTTGCAGCCAATGTGAATGTGAGAGTGCCGTTATCAATCTCTGCCCATCAGATTCTGCTGTGTGAACGAGACTGTCATTTTCAGTCTATGCCTGTCAGGTGGGTCATATGAACAAGTGATGGTCAATTAATGTGTCCCTGTCAGTTGTTGCAATACAAATATGTGAATGTAGTTATCACTCTGTCCATGTCACTTTCTGCTGTGTGCATGCAGGTATGTAGTTATCAATCTGTACCTATCAGTTGGTGCTCTGTGCATGTAGGTGCATTTATCAATCTATTCCTGACAGTCATTCCAATGTAAAAGTGAACATATCAATCTTTCACTATTAATTTTTGCTCTCTGAATCTGTACCTGTCAAAGTTTACGTACCTATGAGTTTACCTGAGTTTAGGTCTGATCTGCCCCGTCAGACTTTGTGTGAATCGAAAAATGGAGTTTCCAATCGATACCTGTCAGTTTTTCTTGCTGAATGTGTGCGTGTGTGTAATTGTCAGTCTATTCTCGACCAATTCCGCTGAGTGAATATGAGAATATCGGAAGCAAACATTCCTGTCAGTCTCTGCAAAGTGAATAAGTGAGTGTACGGTTATCAAATTTCCCTGCCAGCTTCTGCTACGTGAGAGAGGGTATTGTTATCAATCCGTAACTGTCAGTTTTTGGCTTTGAGAATGTGTAAATACATTTATCACTCTGTACCTGTCAGGTACATGTGAGACTCTCCTAAACGTTGAGTGTCTTTATCAAATTGATTCGACGTTTCGGGCACAGGCCCTTCTTCAGGAATCGGGATGGAGGTGTACAGGGACTGGATGTCCATGGTGAAGATGAGGCGTTGGGGACCGGGGAAGCGGAAATCCTGGAGGAGGTGGAGGGCGTGGGTGGTGTCACGAAGGGCCTGTGCCCTTCCTGAAGAAGGGCCTGTGCCCGAAACGTCGAATCTCCTGTTCCCTGGATGCTGCCTGACCTGCTGTGCTGTTCCAGCAATAAAGTTTCAACTTTGATCTCCAGCATCTGCAGACCTCACTTTCTCCTTTATCAAATTGTACTTGCCAGAAGATCTTCTCTGCATATACCAGTCAGTTTCTTCAATGTGAATTTGTGAGCACGTTTGAATCCACCTCTACCAGTTTCTACCAAGTCAATATGTGAGGCAGTTACCAACCTGCACCTCTCAGATTCTGCTGTGAAATTGAGTGTAGCTAACAAACTGTATCTGTGAGATTATGTTACGTGAAAGTGGGAGCGTTATTATTGATTTGTTCCAGTGATTTTATGTTATTGACAAGAGGAGTGTCATTACCAATCTGTCCCTGTCAGTGTCTCTTCTGTATATCTGAGAAAGTAATACATCTGTCCATGTGAGTGTTTGCTATGTGAATGATATTGGTTGATATGTGCACTATCTGGCAGTTTCAGCTATGAGAATGAGTATTGCTATCAGTCACTTACCAGTCAGTTTCTGCCTGGTGAATATATGAGTGTATTTACCAATCATTCCTTGTCAGTATCTCTCTTGTGAATATGTGAATGAGGTTATCAATTTATAAAGCTTTCAGTTTCAGCTATGTCCAAATCGAAATAAACTTATTAATTTCTTCCTGTCAGACTCTGCTTTGTGAATATAGTGCAATTATCAATCTGTCTTTGCTATGTGAGCATCCAAATATAGCTATCAACATGGACATGTCAGCTTTCACAATGCAAATATGTGTGTGTTTTCCCAACTAATGCATGACTGCAGTTATTAATCTGTGCCAATTAATCTCTGTTTGCTATATCAATATGTGAGAGTGGATCTGTACCGGTCGGTTTCTCCTATGTGAGTGTAGTTATCAAATTTTTCCTGTTTAGTTTCTGCTTTGTGTAGTGATTAATCTATACCTGTCAGTTTCCGCAAGGTGAATGCATGAGCTGTGTCATGCATATGTACCTATTAGACTCTAGTCTGTGAATACATCAAAGCAGGTATCGTGCTGTGCCCGTCAGTTTCTGCTCTGTAAATCTGAGAGTGTAGTTATTAATCTGAACTTGTCAGTTTTGGGTTTGTGCATGTGTGTATTTCTCCTATTTGTATATATGAACTTAGTTATCATTCTGTAATGGTGGAGGGTAGGGAACTCGTGGGAAAAAATATTGATGTCTTGAAAACAGTATGCACGACAGAAAAGAAGGTCCTAGAGGTGTTTAAAAAAACATAAAGGTGACTAAATCTCTGGAACATCATCAAGTATATCTCGGGATGTAGTGGAAAACTTATGTTGATAAAATCAGAAAATGACATTCTGTTTTCTTTCTTTTTTGTAATATTTCATAGGGAGGATCCCTGTCAGTTACTGCAATATGAATGTGTGACTGTGGATATCAAACCTGTACTTGTCAGTTTCTATGTGAATATGTGGGTGTAGTTATCAATCATGGTGTCTGCAATATGAATTACACTGCCATTATCAGTCTCTACCTGTCAGTTTGTGCTACATCCATATGTGATTTTAGTTATCGATCTGTACCTGTGTCGGTTTCTGTCATATCAATGTGTGGGTGTCATCATCAATCTGTCCCTGTCAGTTACTGCAATGTGAATGGGTGACTGTAGTTCTCAAGTTGTAACTGTTTCTGCCATGTGAATATGAGCATAGTTATCTTCAGTTTCTAACAGCAAATGTGAGAGGATAGTTGTCATTCTATACCTGTCAGTTTTTGCTTGTCAATCTGAGTATAGTTATCGATGCTCGGTGAAAATGTGAGATGAGTTATTGATGCAATGTGACACTAGGAGTATTATGGTTATTAATCTGTTCCTGTCAGGTTCTGCTGTGTCGACATGATACACTTGTTATCAAACTTTCTCTGTCAGTAATTACCATGTGAATGTCTGAGTATATTTACCAATCTGTTCCTGTCAGTTTCAGCTCTGTGTATGTGAATGTGCAGTTACAGTTATTAATCTGTAACTGTCAGTATCCACTATGTGAATGTGTGAATGCATTTATCAATCTTTCTCTATTCGCTTCTGTGTTGTAAGTATGTGAATGTGCTTAGTAATTTGTCCCTGCCATTTCTGTTATGTAAGTATGTAAATATAGTTACCACTTTCTCCTTTTCAGTTTGTACGATGTGTTAGAAACTGAAGTTAGCAATCTACATATACATGTTTCTGCAATGTGAGCATGAAACTACAGTTATCGATCTTCGTTTGTCCGCTTCTGCCCTGTAAATTTATAAGTATAGTCATCAATCTACACATGCCAGCTTCTGCTTTGTGAATCTGTGAATTTAGTTATCAATCTATGCCTGTCAGTTCTGCTCAGTTCATTTGTTTTGTGTAATGGATTGTGTCATGGAAAAGTGAAGAGTTTTCTCACTCTTTCAGTGCACAGTCTAACTGGGAGGAATGATATCAGGGGCTGTTCTTCAGGATGCCATCAGCTTTTCTCAGAGAATAGTTACATACTTTTGTGAATAATGCTGAGAAATGGATAGGTGTTACATTCTGTTGTTAATGTGCGAGGGAAAGGGCAACAAACAAATAAACTGTATTGCAGCTGACTGACCAAAGCTTTCCTTCTACAGGAAAAAGAACTGGCTAGTTCATTTCATTGTTCTATTCTGAATCTATGGGGAATGGAGAGAAAAAAGAAACTAGTCTTTCCACGGTTGTGTCTGACTGTTTGTTTGGATAAGTCTCTGGAAACTAAGCTCAATCTAAGTCTGATTCAATCAGGTCTGAAACTGTGGAAAGGAAATTCTGTTCAGTAGTGTGACGGTGCAAGCCATTAGCAGTACTCTTATGATGCTCTTTTGGTGGGAATGTCAATAGCAAAAGGACTTGTGCTTTCTGTCATACAGTGGGGAAGATTTAAACCATCCAGGTAAATTTAGCAGCTGTACAAAACTCTGGTGTGGCCACACTTGGAGTATCGCCTACATTTGTGGTAACCACATTGTACGAAGGATGTGGAAACATTGCAAAGTGCACCGGGGAGATTCACCAGGACGTTGCCTTCATATGAAGGCAAAGTCCTATGAGGAAAGGCTGAGGGACATGAAGCTGTTTTCATTTGAGAGAAGAACGTTAAGAGGTGACTTAAGAGAGACATACAAGATGATCAGAGGATTTGTTAGGGTGGACAGTGAGAACCATTTTCCTCGGATGGTGATGGCTCACACGAGGGGATGTGTGTGAATGTGAATTAAATTAGCTTTAAATTGAGGGGTGATAGATATAGGACAGATGTCAGAGGTAGGTTCTTTACTCAGAGAGTAGTAAGAGCATGGAATGACCTCCCTGCAACAGTAGTCGACTTGCCAACTGTGAAGGCATTTAAATGGTCATTGGATAAATATATGGATGATAATGGAATAGTGTAGGTTATATGGGCGTCAGGTTGGTTTATAGAACATAGAACATAGAACAATACAGCACAGTACAGGCCCTTCGGCCCACGATGTTGTGCCGAACATTTGTCCTAGCTTAAGCACCCATCCATGTACCTATCCAATTGCCGCTTAAAGGTCACCAAAGATTCTGACTCTACCACTCCCACAGGCAGCGCATTCCATGTCCCACCACTCTGGGTAAAGAACCCACCCCTGACATCTCCCCTATACCTTCCACCCTTCACCTTAAATTTATGTCCCCTTGTAACACTCTGTTGCACCCGGGAAAAAAGTTTCTGACTGTCTACTCTATCTATTCCTCTGATCATCTTATAAACCTCTATCAAGTCACCCCTCATCCTTCGCCGTTCCAACGAGAAAAGGCCTAGCACTCTCAACCTATCCTCGTACGACCTATTCTCCATTCCAGGCAACATCCTGGTAAATCTTCTCTGCACCCTCTCCAAAGCTTCCACATCTCTCCTAAAGTGAGGCGACCAGAACTGCACACAGTACTCCAAATGTGGCCTAACCAAAGTCCTGTACAGTTGCAACATCACTTCACGACTCTTGAATTCAATCCCTCTGCTAATGAACGCTAAGGTCAGTGCAACATCAAGGGTGAAGGGCCTGTAATGGGCTGTAATATTCAATGTTCTGTGTAAAGAGAATTTACAAATTACAAGATTTGGCTAATTGATCTTTCTTCATCAGAATAAAAGGTGATTATTTGATTGTATGGTTAATTTGAGGAAATGACATTGTATTTTCTTCCTTTTTTGTAATATTTCATTGGGTGGGACAAGTGGGACTCTTTGTACAAGGTTGAAGTGAATTTGGGAACAAAGTTACACAAAGTTTTTTTAAAAAATGAACTTATTGCTGGGTAGAGGGAAAACATGGTTTCTCTGCCTGCAAGCTGAACAAGGTTAGAATTCTGTTGAGATAAAGGAGGGGTTGGCAGCTCCTCTGCTGCCATGACACACTTATTGAAATGGAATGCTGGCTGAATGGGAATAGGTGCTTGTTTTTGTAAAACATTTTGTATGCATTCACGTCTGTTTCCTCCAATGTACATGGATGTACATTGTTATTAGTCTTTGTACCCTGTGTTTTGATATATTGAGTGTCTCTGGGACTCAATCTGAATCAGTCAGTTCCTTTGTGTATGTGTATGTGCTCAGTAATGATTCACTAATTGTCATATTTGGCTGTTGAAATGATGTAACAGTGTGATGTCATTATCTTTCTGGTTTGTGAAATTTAAAATGCCCTTATGAAATACAATCTTCATTTACTCCCCAATTATGTACTTTAGACAAGGAGTCTAACACTTCAAACATGGTGTGAATGTTAATGCATTATGAATGATATTAATTGGAAGTGGGAAGACATCGATGGAGAATGGAGAGAAAAAAGAAACTTGTCTTTCCACGGTTGTGTCTGACTATTTGTTTGGATAAGTCTCTGGAACTGAACTCAATCTAAGTCTGTTTCAATCTAACCTGAGACTGTGGAAAGGAAATTCTCCACTCTGACAGCAGTAACATACCTGGTGTTTGTTGGAAGCAGCTGATCACACTTAGCTTTGTACTGAGGAAATATTAGGTTGCCTTGGTCCTTGGAATATTTGCTTGGAGAGAGACAGAAGATGTTTCAGCTGTAAACCAACATTAAGACATGTCAGGCAAGATCAAACTGATCAGTGTGGCATTCAGTTAATAATCATTCGGGATTTTTGAAACTCAGCAATCGAACAGAACCAGATTTTGATTCCACTTTCACCTTGAGCTGCCCCTCATCTCCTTTTCTTTTATTTCCATTCGTTAACGATTGGGTGAGATCCAGAAACTAACATCTGTACACCTCCATGACTGGGAATTCCTGATGCAGCTGCAATGGTGACATACATCAATATCAAGTTGCCAATACATTACTTGAAGGGAAGTAGAGGCGCTATTTCTAATGTTTCACTCGAAACTTTGAATCTGTTGAGTCTAGTACGTGTCCTTTCTGGGATTGTCACACAATTATAGTCTGTGCATCCATTATTCACTGCCCAATATCAACAGACAGCCTGAAACAGAAGCCAAACAATGAATTGCCATCAGTGTTCAGAGGATTGCAAACCACAGGAATGTCCCACAGCAGCTCCTTCCCGCTCTGTCTCCCCCAGCAGCCACCCCAACACACACACAGCCCGAGAAAGGCCTCCCCCTTCCCCCCCAGCCCGCTCACTCCAAGTTCCGGGCCCAGTTCCTGCTCCGCTCGGCATCTCCCAACCAGCTCCCGGTTCTCCCCTCCCTCCCTCCCTCCCCGCGAATCAATCCGGGGGTGGGAGCCCCCTGTGTGTCCCAGGCTCCCATCCCGATGTGCTGCTGGAAGGAGCCCCTGCTGTTCCCTCCCTTCCCTGGGCTCGGAGCTCTCCATTGCGGTCTGTTTCAAACAAACCGCTTCCACTCACTGAGTAAATGCTCCTCAATGGCCGCGCGGGGGCAGGGCCTCACGCATGCGCTCCTCTCCGCAGGAACAATCGGCTTTGGGAGCAGTGACAGCCCCGCGCATGCGCCGCTCTCCCCCGCCCCGGATCCAAGAAACAAACATCAATTGGTCATTTCCCCAATTCCCTTTTCTCCCAGTTCCTGTGGCTGTGGGGGAAAGGGCAGAGAACGTTTCAAGGTGGGACATTGTCCCTTTATGAGGCTCCAATGGAGCTCCTTCCCCGTCATGTTCATAACTCCTCCCCCCCCCCCGCGGCTTCATTGCAATCCGATCAGGGAGCGGACAAGCTGACGGCCATTCGACCCATCTAATTTGGGCTACCATTCGATAACATCATGTCTGCGTATTAAATTCCTGCCGAACTTCTTCCCATGAGTATTAACGCTTTGTCGAAAGTGTCATGCAGAGAGTTAGAATAAATGGGAGATATTCACAAATGCAGCTAAAAGAGTCAGAGAGATGGACAGCACGGAAACAGACCCTTCGGTCCAACTCGGCCGTGCCGAGCAGATATCATCACCTAATGCAGTCCCATTTGCCAGCACTTTCCCCATTACCCTATAAACCCTTCCTATTCATACAGCCATCCTGATACCTTTTCACTGTTGTAAATGTACTCGCCTCCACCACATCCTCTGGCAGCTCATTCCTTACATGCAACCACCCTCTGCGTAAAAAAGACTACCGCTTAGGTCCCTTTTAAACTTTACCCCTCTCACCATAAATCTTTGTACTCTGGTTCTGGACTCCCCCACCCCAGGGAAAAAAGACATTGTCTGTTTATTATATCCATGCCCTCATAATTTTATAAAAGCTCGATATGGTCCTCCAACACTCCAGGGAAAACAATCCCAGCCTCTCCCTGTAGCTCCACTCCTCCAACCATGGCAACATCCTTGCAAGTCTTTTCTGAACCCTTTCAAGTTTCACAACATCCTGTGACAGGAGGGAGACTGGAATTGCACACACTATTCCCAAAGTGACCAAACCAATGTCCCTGACAGCCACTGCATGAATCCCCAACTTCTGCAAATCAAAGCCCTTACCAACAAAGCAAAGCGTACGAAATGCCTCATTCACTGTTCTATCTACCTGCAACTCGACTTTCAAGAAACTATGAACCTGCACTCCAAGGTCTCTTTGCTCAGCAACACTCCCAAGGACCATGCCATTACGTGTATAGGTCCTGTCCTGATACGCCATTCCAAATGTAGCATTTCACATTTACCTAAATTCAACTCCAACTGCCAGTCCTCAGCCCATTGGCCCATCTGGACAAGATCCCGTTGTACTCTGAGGTAACCTTCGTTGTCCATGACAACTCCAATTTTGATGTCATCTGCAAACTAACTATCTATATCTTCTGTGTTCAAATCCAAATGATTTATAGAAATAATGAAAAGCAGTGGATCCAGCACCAATGTTGCAGGGTGTCTGGTGTCGCAGTTGTAGTTTCTGAATCTCTGGTCAGGAGGCCGGGCTATAGCCCTACCTGGACTAGAGGTGTGTAATATCAAGTCTGCAAATACCAGTTTATAGCAGCTGACTGACTTTAGTGTCAGAGAGTGTGGAACTGTCAAACACAGCCATTCAGGCAGCATCTAAGGAGCAGGAGAATCAATGTTTTGAGCAGAAGCTCTTCATCAGGAATGAGGGGGTGGTCCGAGGAGGGGGAGAGATATTTGGGAGGCAGGTGGGGTTGGGGGGCTAAGGTACCCGAGAATGTGATAGGTAGATGAAGTTGGGGTGAAGGTGGTCGATAGATGAGGAGGGTGGAATGGGTAGGTGGGAAAGAGGATGGACAGGTAGGACAGATCAAAAGGGCGGTGTTTGGAAGGTTGGACCTGGAATGAGTTGGGAGTGAGGGGAAATTAGGAAAATTTTGAAATCCACTTTAATCCCGCGTGGTTGGAGGCTATCAAGGTGAAGATGAGGCTGAAACTTTATTGCTGGAACAGCACAGCAGGTCAGGCAGCATCTAGGGAACAGAAGATTCGACGTTTCGGGCACATGCCCTTCTTCAGGAATGAGCAGAGAGTGTTCAGCAGGAGAAGATAAAAGGTAGGGAGGAGGGACTTGGAGGAGGGGCGTTGGAAATGTGATAGGTGGAAAGAGGTCAAGGTGAAGGTGATAGGTCGGAGTAGGGTGGAGGCGGAGAGGTCAAGAAGAAGACTGCAGGTCAGGAAGGCGGTGCTGGGCTGAAGGGATTCGGCTGAGACAAGGTGGGGGGAGGGGGGATGAAGAAACTGGTGAAGTCCAAGTTCATCCCCTGTGGTTGGAGGGTTCCCAGTCGGAAGATAAGACGCTCCTCCTCCGACCGTCGCGTTGTTGTGGTTTGGCGGTGGATGAGTCCAATGACCTGCATATCCTCGGTGGAGTGGGAGGGGGAGTTGAAATGCTGTGCTACAGGGTGATTGGGTTGGTTCGTCCGGGTGGCCCAGAGGTGCTCTCTGAATTGCTCCGCAAGTAGGCGGCCTGTCTCCCCAATATAGAGGAGGCCACACCGGCTGCAGCGGATGCAGTAGATAATGTGGGTGGAGGTGCAGGTGAATCTGTGGCGGATATGGAAGTTTCCTTTGGGGCCTTGGAGAGAAGTGAGGGGGGAGGTGTGGGCGCAAGTGTTGCACCTCCTGCGGTTGCAAGGAAAGGTGCCGGGAGTGGAGGTTGGGTTGGTGGGGGGTATGGATCTGACAAGGGAGTCGCGGAGGGAGTGGTCTCTACGGAAAGCTGATAGAGGAGGGGAGGGAAATATATCCTTGGTGGTGGGGTCCGTTTGGAGGTGGCGGAAGTGACGGCGGATGATGCGCTGTACATGGAGATTGGTGGGGTGGTAGGTGAGGACCAGTCCTGGTGGCGGTTGGAGGGGCGGGGCTTAAGGGCGGAGGAGCGGGAAGTGGAGGAGATGCGGTGGAGGGCATCGTCGATCACGTCGGGGGGGAAATTGCGGTCCTTGAAGAAGGAGGCCGTCTGTGTTGTGCGTATTTTGAACTAGTCCTCCTGGGAGCAGATGCGGCGGAGACGAAGGAATTGGGAGAATGGGATGGCGTTTTTACAGGGGGCGGTGTGGGAGGAGGTGTAGTCCAGGTAGCTGTGGGAGTCGGTCGGTTTGTAGAAGATGTCCGTGTTGATTCGGTCGTCTGAGATAGAAACAGAAAGGTCTAGGAAGGGGAGGGAGGAGTCCGAGACTGTCCAGGTGAATTTGAGGTCGGGGTGGAAGGTGTTAGTGTAGTGGATGAACTGTTCAACCTCCTCGTGGGAGCACGAGGTAGCGCCGATACAGTCATCAATGTAGCGGAGGAAAAGATGGGGGGTGGGGCCAGTGTAGTTGCGGAAGATGGATTGTTCCACATACCCTACGAAGAGGCAGGCATAGCTGGGGCCCATGCGGGTGCCCATGGCTACTCCTTTTGTTTGGAGAAAGTGGGAGGATTGGAAAGAAAAGTTGTTCAGGGTGAGGACCAGTTCAGTCAGTCGAAGGAGGGTGTCGGTGGAAGGGTACTGGGTGGTACGGCGGGAAAGGAAGAAGCGGAGTGCTTTGAGTCCTTCGTGATGGGGGATGGAGGTGTACAGGGACTGGATGTCCATGGTGAAGATGAGGCGTTGGGGACCGGGGAAGCGGAAATCCTGGAGGAGGTGGAGGGCGTGGGTGGTGTCACGGACGTAGGTGGGGAGTTCTTGGACTAATGGGGACAGGACGGAGTCAAGGTATGCGGAGACGAGTTCGGTGGGGCAGGAGCAGGCTGAGACGATGGGTCGTCCGGGGCAGTCAGGTTTGTGGATTTTGGGCAGGAGGTAGAAACGGGCGGTTCGGGGTTGTGGTACTATGAGGTTGGAGGCGGTGGATGGGAGGTCCCCTGAGGTGATGAGGTTATGGATGGTCTGGGAGATGATGGTTTGGTGGTGGGGCGTGGGGTCATGGTCAAGGGGGCAGTAGGAGGAGGTATCTGCGAGCTGGCGTTTGGCCTCAGCGGTGTAAAGGTCAGTGCGCCAAACTACTACTGCACCTCCCTTGTCAGCTGGTTTGATGGTGAGGTTGGGGTTGGAACGGAGGGAGTGGAGGGCTGTGCGTTCCGAGGGTGAGAGGTTGGAGTGGGTGGGAGGGGTGTGGGAGTTCAGGTAGCGGTTAATATCGCGGCGGCAGTTTGCAATAAAGAGGTCGAGGGCAGGTAGGAGGCCAGCACGGGGTGTCCAGGTGGACGGGGTGTGTTGGAGGTGGGAGAAGGGGTCTTCAGAGGGTGGGAGAGAGTCTTGATTGAAGAAGAAGGCACGGAGGCGAAGGCGGCGGAAGAATCGTTCAATGTCACTCCGTGTATTGAATTCATTGACCCGAGAACGTGTGGGAACGAAGGTGAGACCCCTCCTGAGGACTGATCTCTCATCCTCAGAGAGGGGCAGGTCCGGAGGGATGGTGAAAACACGGCATGCCGGGGAGCTAGGACCTGGTGTGGGACTGGAGCTGGATGTGGGGGCGGGGTTAGGCCTGGGGGCGGGGACAGAGGTCGGCGGGGGGGCGGGGTTAGGCGCGGTGACGGAACTGGGCCGGGGGGCGGGGTTAGGCGCGGTGACGGAACTCGGCCTGGGGGCGGGGTTAGGCGCGGTGACGGAACTCGGCCGGGGGGCGGGGTTAGGCGTGGTGACGGAACGCGGCGGGGGGGCGGAGACACATGCGGCGATGGGATGAGGCCTTCTTCATCCAGGCATCGGCTGGTGAGGGTTTGGTGGTGGAGGAGGCGTGTGGCATGCCACAGGCAGAAACTTGGTGGGGAAGGGAGTCCCGTAATGATAGACCCCCACCTAGCCGGGAGTGCCAGGCTCTTGATCCAGTGACAGTAAAGGAGAAGGAATACATTTCCAAGTCAGGATGGTGAGTGCCTTGGAGGTGAACTTGTCTGATATGAAGGTGGTGTTCCCCTACATCAGCCTCCCTTATCCTTTTTTAGACAGAAGTCGTCATGAGTTTGAAGGTGTTTACAAATTACAAACCTATAGTTTACAAGGGCCATTTGAGGTAGTTTTGATTCAAAGAAAAGGCCTCCAAATTGTGAAGGAAATAACCCCGACAGACGCGAGGCCTGGGAACAGCTTAACATTCAACAAAGAATGATAAAAAGGCATTGATTACTGAAGAGAAAAGGAGTAAAAGAGTAAGGTTGTAGAAACCATTAAAAAGTGAAAGTTATGATAGGGATGTAAAGAGAGAAAGGAAAATACACAGGTTGGTGAAGACAAACGTAGTTCACTTAGAATTAAAATGGGGGGAGTCCACAATGGGGACCAAAAATGGTTTTCCAACTGAATATCTTCTCTTGTTCTGTGTTCACAAAAGGGGATATAATTAACACAGCGGGAATTTTGGGGAACAGAGTTTAGTGAGATTGAGATAATGAACCAAATCAGCATTATTTGGGAAATTGGGTTGAGGCAATGGATAGGACTGAAGGCTGAGAATTTGAGAAAACAATAGTCAGGTTCTGATGGAGTCAGCATGGATTTGAAGGGCCTGCTCCTGTGTTTACTCTTCCATGTTCTCAGCTTGACAAACCGCCTGAAAATATCTCAGGGTGTAACCAGGAGAGCTGATGAGAGTTTAACAATCCCTGAGGACAAAACAAAACTACAACTAACTCCCGGGACACCGGAGAAAGGCTGAGGGGAGAAATTCTATCCTTCCACACTTCCACTTGGTGATATTACTGGCCTGTGACTGTATGGATGTGAATATTGTCTCAGAGAGACTGGAGGAAAAGGGCGTGTCTGTTCGTCGAACGTAACTGTGTTTGTGTGTCCGCGAATATTATGATATTTCTGAGTCTCTCTTGTGCAAATCAAAAACATTTTCAATTCCAGTTATCCCCCGACTGCCCCACTAGACTCCAAAGGTGGAATTCAAGGGAATATATTTGTTGATTTCAAGATTTCAGTCTAAAAGTACCGACAATGTCAGCGCTCAGCTCAGAGAGCTCGATCTGTTCAGCAGCAAAATGCGTTTAACTCGACAGCGGAGCCGTCTATTCGAGTGAAACCTTTTCAGTCGCAAACCTTTCAGTGTCAGGGTGAGGAGCGATCGAGCCTGGCTCTCTGGAGATACGGAATTTCAGAGGAATCGGAGAGTTTAAACAGTTAGAGAAACACAGAGAGGCAGCAGGCGCAGGGAGCTGACGGCAGGTTGTCTCTGCACCGTCCGCTCGCTGCCTTGAAGTTGCTCAGTGCCGACCCCCCCAGCAGCTTCATTGCTGACCCAGTTCAGATTGACCCAGAGAGAGAGAGAGATTCAGCACAGAGTTCTCGACATGAGCGACAGTGCAGCCGCCGAAACGGCTCCTCCAGCCTCCGCTCCCACCAAAGCCAAGGCTCCCAAGAAAAAGGCGGCGTCTCCCAAGAAAAAAGCAGCCGGTCCCAAGTTGGGCGAGCAGATTCTGGGGATTGTCCGGGAGTGCAAGGATCGTAACGGAATGTCTCTTTTCAGTATAAAGAAAGCGTTGGAGAGAAGCGGGGTCGATGTGAACAAGCGCAACTCCCAGATCAAGATGTGTATCAGGAGGTTCCTGGTGAAAGGCTCCCTGACTCAGGTCAAGGGCAAGGGCGCCTCCGGCTCCTTCAAACTCACTCAGACTTCAGGCAAGGCAGAAGCGGCAAAGAAGGTGAGAACAGCAGCAAGCGGCAAGAAAGCGGCCGTGAAGAAAACACCAGGCAAGAAGGCAACAGCGAAAAAATCCCCAGCCAAGAAAGCAACAGGCAAGGGACCAACAGCTAAGAAAGCAACAGCTAAGAAAGCAGGTATCGGGAAGGCAGTCCCGCCAAAGAAAAAGCGAGTGAGCAAAGCAGCGCCGAAGAAAAAGCCTCCCGTGAAGAAGGTGAAAAAGGCCAAGAGCCCCAAGCCCCCCAAACCCCTCAGCAAATCGGTTAAAGCCAAGACCAAGGCCAAAGTGCCCAAGAAAGCAGCAAAGAAGTGAACCAGTCGGTGGAACATGTAACCATCTGAACCCAAAGGCTCTTCTCAGAGCCACCCACATCTCTCAGAGAAAGAGCTGAGCCCGGATCAAATGGTCCCTGTGCCGAGTGAGACACCCCCAAGATGTTAATCCGACTGAATTCCTCAAACACACACTCTCGCCACGGTTTGTGAGAGCACAGACCTGAGAATGGGGAAGGTATCACACGGGGAGGGTTTATTGATCTCCATCTGGTTATTTCACATCGCGACTTGTATTTCTGCCCGGACACCAATGTGACATATTGCAGGATTTGTATTTCATTGACCCTTCCAGGAATGATGCTTTGTTCAGTTTTGATTCTGGGGCGGGGCGGATGTTATCATGGCGTGTTCTTTCGGTCTGTCTCTTCCAGACAGAGCAGGCAGTAATTCCACATTGTGTTCGGGCCCATTCCAATCTGGGTGAAACAAAGATGGACCGATACAGGGCGATTCTGTAACTTTCTCGGTGTACACTGTATTAGTTTGGAAGCTGTTTAAACCGGCGGGGTTGTTTAGATTGACTCACGGCGGTTGTTTGGCTGGGCTGTGAGAAACCCCTCGCTTTCCTCCTGCCTGTTACACACAGGTCAGGCAGTGATCCCGCTGCTTTCCGCAGGGTCTTAAATACTGCTGTAAAGAATAAGCTTTTATCTTAGTTGCAGACGGATAGTGTTTTGCTTCTTAATGTTTAATTTCATTTCAGGATTTGGGAGGGTGAAATCGGCGGGCTTTTTGAAATTGACAGACCGTCATTCCAAGTGAACCAATCAGCCGCCAATAATCTTTTCCTGCCTTTTCTGTACCTTCCGGAGGTGTTTCTCTGTGGGATGGCGGATGGGGCTGTATCCAATCCCAGCTCCCGGGGGGCGGGGCTCTCCATTCCCTGAAACAGGCCTCACCACAGCAGCCTCAGCTTTGATAACAGCAGCCTGTGTGTTTGTGTGTGTTCTGTGATGTCCCATTATCATCCATATGTTTATCCAATGACTATTTAAATGCTATTTAAGGTTGGCGAGTCTACTACTGTTGCAGGCAGAACGTTCCACACCCATACTGCTCTCGAACCTACCTCTGACATCTGTCCTATATCTGTCACCCCTCAATTTTAAGCTTTGTGTCCGTCCTGCTGGACATCACCATCCAATGTAAAAAGGCTCTCACTGTCCACCTTATCTAATCTGCTGATAATCTTCTATGATTCTATGAAGTCATCTCTGGGGAGATTGGATGCCTTCTCACAGAGAGCTTTAGGGAACATCTCCAGGACACCCGCACCAATCTACCCCACCGCCCCGTGACTGAATATTTCCACTCCCCCTCACATTCTGCTGAGTACATGCAGGTCCTTGGCCTCCCCCACCGCCATTCCCTCACCACCCAACGCCTGGAGCAAGTACACCTCATCTTCCACCTCAGAACACTCCAAACCCAGGGCATCAATGTGGACATCACCAGTTTCCTCATTTCCCCTCCCCCCATATTACCCCAGTTCCAACCTACCAGCTCAGCACTCTCCTCATGACCTGTCCTACCTGCCAATCCTCCTAACCACCTGTCCACTCACCCTCCTCTCTGACCTATCACCTTCATCCCCATCTCCATCCACCTATTGCACTCTCAGCGACCTTCTTCCTAGTCCCACCCATTTATCTCCTGCCTCATTCCTGATGAAAGGCTTTTGCCTGAAATGTCAATTTTCCTGCTCCTCAGATGCTGCCTGACCTGCTGTGCTTATCCAGCACCACTCCCATCTTTCCTCCATACCAGGCAACCTCTTGGTAAATCTCCTCTGCACCTTTGCAATGTTTCCACGTCCCTCCTATAATACACCGTATGCAGCCACACCAGAGTTTTGTATAGCTGCAACATGACCTCATGGCTCCAAAATTGAATCCCTTGACCAATAAAAGCTAACACACCATACCGTTCTTACTTGTACTGACCTGGGTGGCCAAAGTTAAAAATCACACAACACCAGGTAATAGTCCAACAGGCTTAATTGGAAACACTAGCTTTTGGAGCACCACTCCTTCATCAGGTGGCTGTGGAGGACACAATTATAAGACACAGAATTTATAGCAAATGTTTACAGTGTGATGTAACTGAAATTATACATTGAAAAATACCTTGATTGTTTGTTGAGTCTTTCATCTGTTCAAATACCATGATAGTTTCACTTCTTTCATGTGTAAATCACAAAACTGTTTTTTAAAAGTTACATTCTCAGATTAACTGTAACAATTGGTGTTAGCCAGACAATAGGTTGAAGGTGTTAGCCCCTAGTGTTCTCTGTCTGTGCCATCATGTTTAGACTGATTCTAATCTAAAAAGCGAGATAACAGAGTTTTACATGAATTCATGCAGTTTTTGAGCAAAGTACAATGTAACTCTGCAAGTAGAATTTCACCCACAACCGTATATGTATATGTGTGCATGTGGGTCTTTGTGTGTGTGTGTCTTTCTGTCTGTCTGGGATGGGGGTTGTGAGTGTGAGAGAGAGTGTATATGTGAATGTCGAGTGTCTAAGTCTGTGAGGGGGTGCATGTGTGAGTGTGGGAGTGTGTGTATGTGGGAGTGTGTTTGTGTGTCTGGGGTTGGGGGTTGTGAGCGTCTGTGTGAGAGAGTGTACATGTGTGTGCATGAGTGTCGAGTTGGTCTAAGTCTGAGAGGATGCATGTGTGAGTGCGTGTGTCTGTAAGGGTGTGTGGGAGTGTCTGTGTATACGTGTGTCCGTGTGTGTTTAGGAGTGCCTGTGTGTGTGTGTGTATAGTGCAATGGTGGTCACCTGTAGTGTGACGTGAACCCAAGGTCCCGGTTGAGGCCCTCCCTATGGGTATGGAACATAGCTATCAGCGTCTGCTTGGCCTCTTTTTGCTGCTGCCTGTCCCAAAGTGCGCCTTGGAGTATGGTCACCCGAAGGTCCGAGGTCGAATGTCCTGGACCACTGAAGTATTCCCCAACTTGGAGGAAACACTCCTGTCTGTTGATTTTTGTGAGGTGCCCATTCATCCATTGCCGTAGCCTTTGCACGGTTTCCCCAATGTACCATGCCTCAGAGCATCCTTGCCTGCAATATATAAGATAGACAATGTTGGCTGAGTCACATGAGTACCTGCCATGTACATGGTGGGAGGTGTCCCCAAGTGTAATGGTGGTATCCATGTCCATACTCTGACACATCTTGCAGCGCCTACTGTGACAGGGTTGTATGGAGATGTCCTGAAAGCCGGGCAGCTTGCTACCAACAATGATCTGTTTGAGGTTTGGCGGTTGTTTAAAAGCAAGCAATGGAGGTGTGGGGACTGTCTTGGCGAGGTGCTCATCCTCATTGACAATGTGTTGCAGGTCACGAAGAACATGGCGTAGTCTTTCAGCTCATGGGAAGTACTGGGTGGCAATTTTCAGGGCTCTGTGCAAAAGGACACTGAGATCTCTCTGCTCTTCCACGCTGCCAAGAATCTTACCATTATCCCATTATTCTGTATTCCTGTTTCTCCTTCCAAAGTGAATGGATTTGTTCAATATGTCGTATCAGTTGCATGATACATTGGTCTTTTGCGATAAATTCAGTATCCTGCCCCACTCGTCTCCTGACGAAGGAGCAGTGCACCGAAAGCTAGTCCACCCACAAATACCGGTTGGACTGTAACCTGGTGGTGTGTGGTTTTGAATTTGGTTCCTGTCCAGATGTGCGCATGCGTGAGGCCCTGCCCCCGCGCGGCCATTGAGGAGCATTTACTCAGTGAGTGGAAGCGGTTTGTTTGAAACAGACCGCAATGGAGAGCTCCGAGCCCAGGGAAGGGAGGGAACAGCAGGGGCTCCTTCCAGCAGCACATCGGGATGGGAGCCTGGGACACACAGGGGGCTCCCACCCCCGGATTGATTCGCGGGGAGGGAGGGGAGAACCGGGAGCTGGTTGGGAGATGCCGAGCGGAGCAGGAACTGGGCCCGGAACTTGGAGTGAGCGGGCTGGGGGGGAAGGGGGAGGCCTTTCTCGGGCTGTGTGTGTGTGTGGGGGGGCTGGGGGAGACAGAGCGGGAAGGAGCTGCTGTGGGACATTCCTGTGGTTTGCAATCCTCTGAACACTGATGGCAATTCATTGTTTGGCTCCTGTTTCAGGCTATCTGTTGATATTGGGCAGTGAATCATGGATGCACAGACTATAATTGTGTGACAATCCCAGAAAGGACACGTACTAGACTCAACAGATTCAAAGTTTCGAGTGAAACATTAGAAAAAGCGCCTCTTCTTCCCTTCAGTTTGTGTATTGGCAACTTGATATTGATGTATGTCACCATTGCAGCTGCTTTAGTCATGGAGGTGTACTGATGTTAGTTTCTGGATCTCACCCAATCGTTAAAAAAATGGAAAGAAAAGGAGATGAGGAGCCACTCAGGGCAAGAGTGAAATCAAAAGCTGGTTCTGTTCGAATTGCTGAGTTTCAAAAATCCCTAATGATTATTAACTGAATGCCACACTGATCAGTTTGATCTTGCCTAACTTGGCTTATGGCTGATTTACAGCTGAAAAATTTTCTGTCTCCCTCCAAGCAAGTATTCGAAGGACCAAGACAATGTAATATTCCCTCTCTACAAAGCCATGTGTGACCAGCTACTTCCACCAAACACGAGGTATGTTACCACTGTCAATGCGGAAAACATCCTTTCCACAATCACAGAGCAGATTGAATCAGACTTCGTTTGAGTTCAATTTCCAGAGATTTATCCAACAAATAGTCAGACACAACTGTGGAAAGACAAGTTTTTTTTTTCTCTCTCCATTCTCCATAGATGTCTTCCCAGTTCCAATTAATATCATTCATAAGGCATTAACATTCACACCATGTTTGAAGTGTTATAGGCTGACTCCTTGTCTAAAGTACACAGTTGGGAACTAAATCAAGATTACACTTAAAGACATTTTAAATATCACAAACCAGATAGACAATTACATCACGCTGCTACATTGTTTCGACAGCCATATGTGATAATTATTGACTCATTACTGAGCACACACACATACACAAAGGAACTGACTGAATCCCAGATGCACTCAATGTATCGACACACAAAATACAACGACTAACAACAATGTACATCCATGTACACTGTAGGAAACAGAAATGGTTAAAAACATAAAAGAAAAAGACATCAGGAGCAACTCGGGGCAAGAGTGGAATCAAAACCTGGTACTGTTCGAATTAATTGCTGGGTTTAAAAAACCCTAATGATTATTAACCGATTGCTGCATTGATTAGTGTGATCTTGCCTAATTCAACTTACATTATCTTACAGCTGAAAATTCGTGAGTTCCTCCAAGCAAATACTCGATGGACCAAGACAATGTAATATTCCCTCGGTGCAAAACCAAGCGTAACCAGCTGCTTCAAACAAACACCAGGTATGTTACCACCGTCAAAGCAGAGAACATGCTTTCCATGGTCACAGAGCAGATTGAATCAGATTTAGATTGAGCTCAATCTCTGGAGATGTACCGAAACAAATGAACAATTAGCCGAGGGAAGACAAGTTTGCTCTTTTTCTTCATTCTCAATAGATATCTGCTCAGTTCCAATTAATATCATTCATAGCCCATTAACATTCACATCATGGTAGAAGTGTTATAGGCTGACTCCTTACCTAAAGTACAGAATTGGGAACTAAATTAAGATTTCATTTAATAAGGGCATTTTCAATGTCACAAGCCAGATGAACAAAGAGAGTGTCACTGATAGGTAGTGAATCACTACTGAGTATACACATACACATGTACACAAAGGTACTGACCGATGCAGATTGAGTTAAAAATGCACTCCCTGTATCGACACACAAGGTACAAAGACTGACAGCGACATGTTTTTATATACACCGCAGGTACCAGAAGCAGATACATACAAAATATTTATGGCTCACAGGAGTCCACAGTACACAAAAAGACACCTGAGCCTATCAAGTCAATACCAGACAAAACCAAAGTTAAAAATTATTTGGAAACACTAGCTTTTGGAGCACTGCTCCTTCATCAGACACCTCCAAATTGAGACAAAACCAAGTACCAGACAATTCTAATCCAATTCAACAAGCATTCAATTTCAATAGATATGTCAAGGCAGCACAGGAGCTGCCAACCCAACTTTTATCACAACATCATTCTGAAATTGTTCATCTTTCTGGAATAGAAACCATGTTTTCCCTCTGCCCAGCAGTACGTTTTTGTTAAAAATAATTGTGTGACTTTGTTTCCAAATTCACTTCAATTTTCAACAAAAAGTCCCACTTGACCCTCCCTATGAGATATTACAAAAAAGCAAGAAAATATACTGCCGCTTTTCTTCAAATTAACCATAGAATCAAATAATCACTTTTTTAAGCCAGTGGAAAAAAGATCAATTTAATCAAATCATGTAACTTGTAAATTTTCTCTTTTTTTTGCAAGAAGAGTTCAATCATGTTCAATAAATTTGCCTTGATAGTTTAAATCTTCTCCACTGTTTATAGAAAGTGCAAGTCCTTTTGCTTTCCTCATCCCCACATAGAGCATCAGAAAAATACTGCTGATGGCTTGCACCATCACACTACAGATCAGAGCTATATAATATTCATGATAGAATAATGAAATGAATTAGCTAATTCTCTTTCCTGTAGAAGGAACATTGTGGTCAGACAGCTGCAAAGTTCATTGCCCTTTCCCTTAGGTGTTACGTTCTTTTGTTAGTATCTATCAATTTCTCAGCATTATTCATAAATGGATATAACTATGCACTGAGAAAGGCCGAAAGCATTCTGAAGAACAGCCCTTGCTATCATTCCTCTCAGTTTGACTCTACGCTGTAGTAGTTACAAAGCCCCTTTGCTTTTCCATGACACAAAACAAATGCATGGAGCCAGAACTGACAGGTACAGATTGATAACTGCACTCACACTTTCACAGAGCAGAAAAAGACAGGCATGGATCGATAACTAAATTCACAGATTCACAAAGCAAAAGCTGGTATATACAGATTGAAAACTATACTTATATATTCTCAGAGCAGAAATGAACAGAGAAAGATTGATCACTATACAGTCAGTCACACTGCACAGATTGCTAATGACACTCACTAACACATACAGTAGAAATTGGTAACTGTATTTGCATATTTACATTCCAAAAATGGCTAAGCAAATGCACATACTCACAACACAGAAGCTGATAGGGAAAGATTGATAAATGCACTCACATATTCACATAGCAGAGACTGACAGGACAGATTAATAACTGTACACTCAAATACACAGAGCTGAAACTGACAGGGACAGATTGGCACATACACTCAGACATTGACAGAGTAGTTACTGACAGATTTCTTATCAAACTTGCTCTATCACATCCAAATAGGAGAAACTGACAGGAACAGATTAATGATAATATTCTCAGTTTCATTTTGCATAAACTGACAGGTACAGTTTGATAACTAATCTCACAGTTTCACAGAGCAGAATCTGACAGGTGCAGATTGATAACTATATTCAGATTGACAAGCAAAAACCAACAGGTATAGCATCGTAACTATATTGACACGTTCACCATTAGAAACTCAAGATGTAGGTGCATAACAACACTCATTCATTTGGCAGAAGCAGAGCTACAGCTTGATAACTACAGTTGCCCATTCACATTGCAGTAACTGACAGGGACAGATTGATGATACTCACATATTCACATGACAGAAACTGACAAGTACAGATTTGTTAACTACAGTCACACATTTGTATTGCAATAACTGACAGGGACCCTCCTTATAAAATATTACAAACAAGCAGGAAAACAACGTCATTTGTTCAAATTATCAAGATAGCTTCCCACAGTATCCTGGGATATATTTGATCAGGTCCCGGAGATTTAGTCACTTTTTATATTTTTTTTAAATCTCCAGAGCCACCTCTTCTGTCATGTGGACTGTTTTGAAGACATCACTCTTTATTTCTCCAAATTCCCTAGTCTCCACAGGGACAGAATGATAACTAAACTCATATGTTCAAATAGGAGAAAATTACAGGGAGCGAATGGTAATTACACACATTCACAAACCAAAAACTGCCAAGTGCAGATTAATAGCTACATTTTCAGTTTACAGAGCAGAAACGGAGGGGACAGCATGATAACTGCTCTCACATATTCACAGAGTAGAATCTAACAGGTACATATTCATAACAAAACTCATACATTCACCTTGTGGAAACTGCCAGGTATGGATTAATAACTGCACTCATATTCACAAAGCAGAAACTAACAGGAGCAATTTGATAACTTTGTTTATTCATTCCAGGATGAGGGAATCACTGGCCAAGCAAGCATTTATTGCCTATCCCTAATTGGGCAGTTAAGAGTCAACCACATTGATGTGGATCAGGATTACATGTTGGAGAGACCGAGTGAGGATGGCAGACTCCTTCCCTAAAGGGCATTAGTGAACCACATGGGTTTTTCCAACAATTGACAATGGATTCACTGTCATCATTGGACTCTTACTTCCAGATTTTACTGATATTAAATTATGCAATCTGCCGTAGCAGGATTTGAACCTGGTCTGGTCTGCAGAATATTACCTATGTCTCTGATTCAATCCAAGTGAAGGGCTTATGCCCAAAACCTCAATTCTCCTGCTTCTCGCATGCTGCCTGACCTGCTGTGACTTTCCAGCACCACACGTTTCGACTCTGAATTAACAGTCTAGCGATAATCCCACTCGGGCAGAGCCCCTATTTGCCCAGAGGACAGGTCAGTGCCTACCACATTGCTGTGGGAGTGCAATCGCATGTCAGCCAGAACAGGAAAGGATGGCAGATTTTGTTTCCTAAAGGACATTAGAGGAGCATATTTATTTTTCCCTGAGAACTGGCATTAAACACTTATTTTCAAGTTATTCTTGAATTAAAATTCCACTATCTGCCATGATGGGAGTTTGTCCCTGGTCCACAGAACATTACCTGGTTCTTGAGACTGTTGCCTTCCCTATTTAGATTCACTCTAAGGGCATGCAGGTGGGGGGACAGTTCATGGCAGTGAGTTAATGGGGGTTGGGGGAGATGTCACCTCATAAACATTGACAGAAAGATGGATGCACCCCCCACCTCCCCGACAGTGCTGGCGGGGGTAAAATTGGGGGTATTGTGGGGTGCAGGGCAATGGACGGGTGCCTAACCCACAATGCACGGCGCATGTGAAAACTCCCCATTCCTCAAAACGTTTGGGGGGGGGTGGGGCGAGAAGAGGGGGCGGGTGCGCAGGCGTGACGCCATTGTGGCCGTGAGGTGGACAAGTGCGCAGGTGCATTGCCCGTGGGATTGAGTGCGCGCGCAGGTGCGTTGCCGGCTGGGAAGCAGCGCCTGCGCATTGAGGAGACCCAACTAAAGGAGGCCTTAAGGCACAGAAACAGGTCAGAGAAAGACTTAAAAACAAAATAATTGCAAATATATATATTTTTTAATATGTAATCTAACACAGAGATAGGTAGGTGCAGATTTCAGGGATCAGAGAGATTGTAGAAAAAAATATATAATGAAAATGCCATTTGTATCTACAATCTAACAGAGGAAAGGGATCACACATATGACACCACTGCCCCAGTGTGAGGGGGGGGGGGGGGGGGTCTGCTATCAGTGTGACACCACTTCCCCAGTGAGGGGGAGGGTGACTGCTGTCAGTGTGACACCACTGCCCCATGTGAGGGGGGGGACTGCTATCAATGTGACACCACTGACCCAGTGGGGGGAACAGCTATCAGTGTGACACCACTGCCCCAGTGTGGGGTGGGGGGACTGCTATCAGTGTGACACCACTGCCCCAGTGTGTGTGGGGGGGGGGGGGACTGCTATCAGTGTGACACCACTGCCCCAGTGGGGGGGACAGCTATCAGTGTGACACCATTGTTCCAGTGTGAAGAGGGACTGCTATCATTGTGACACCACTGCCCCAGGGTGAAGGGGGAGCAGTGGCAGTGTTATACCACTGCCCCAATGTGAAACTGGATTGTTATTATTGTGCCACCACCACCCCAGTATGGAGTGGTCCAGGGTATTTCCATGTTTTCTTGTTTAACTACCATCTCTCCATTCTTCTGTGTGTTCGTTCTCTCTCTCTCTCTCTAGGCACCAAACTGTCACAGAAGGGACGTCTATGCGGGGAAAACCGACAGGAGGCACTTGAGAAGTAGTGGGTGGGGTGAGGGCTACACCTGGTGCACAGGAAAAGTCCTTGCCTCTTCTGAGTCTCTCCACCTCCTTCCCCCACCCTCTGCTCTTTTGAGACGTCTGACACTACACTCCGTGGGATGGCAGGTAGGTTTAGGAGGAGAGACCTTGCCTGTGTGAGGCAGGTGGGAATGATCCAAACAGAGAATAGCCTCAGACCACTCAGTCCTCTCTCCTTCCTTCATCAGACTGCTAGCCTGTGTGTGTATGCCATATGCTCGCTACTCTCATTTCCCCCTCACCTCTGCCTCCACCTCCTCTTCCATCGTATCCCCATCTCGTTCTCTTAAACTCCTGGGAATGTGATCCCAAATTTTCACAATCCCATCCGAGGTGAGGCAAACCTTTCTGCCCAAGGAGTTGGGATCAAGGTGGGTTTTGGGGGGGAGCGGGTGCGTCAATCTACAGGCTGGTTACCTGTGCAGTGCCGTAGGGATCAGTGCTGGGGCTACAGTTGTTTCCAACATCTATTCAGGACTTGGACAAGGAGAGTGAGTGTGGATGACATACTAAAATAGACCGAAAGGCAAGCAGTGAAGATGACACACATGAGTTTGCTGAGGGACATTGGAAGCAAAAAAACATAGAAATTCAGAGAGAAAACACTCAGGTTTGGAAGCATCCTTGGAGTGGGAACAGGGTATTTTTTTTCTCTCTGGGAGAGATATCCCGGGGAGTATGTCTGGGGAAATTATTTGTGTGGAACCCCAGTAGTCAGTGGAAAATTTTAAGGAGATCTCAGATATCTGTAAAAATGATAGGGTTGTAATGGTAGGGGATTTTAAATTTCCAAACATAGGCTGGGACTGCCATAATGTTAAGGGCTTGGATGGAGAGGAATTTGTTAATATACTCGAGAAAATGTTCTTATTCAGTATGTGGGTGTACCTATGAGACAAGGAGTGAAACTTGACCTTCTCACGGGAAATAAGGCAGGGCAAGTGACTGAGGAGTCAGCGAGCAGAACACTTTGGGGGCAGTGATCTGAATTCTATTAGTTTAAATATAGTTATGGAGAAAGATACACCTGATCTAAAAGTTAAAGTTCTAAGTTGGAGGACGGCCAATTTTGACGGTATTAGGCAAGAACTTTCAAAAGTTGGTTGGGAGAGACTATTCACAGGTGAAGGGAAGTGGGAAAGTGGGAAGCCTTCAAAAATGAGATAAGAGGCCAGAGGCAGTATGTTCCTGTTGGTGTGAAGAGCAAGGCTGGTAGTTACAGGGAATGCTGTATGACGAGAGAAACTGAGGCTCTGATCAATAAAAAGGAGGTGTATGGCAGGTATAGAGAGCTGAGATTGGGTGAATACCTCCAGGAGTATAAGGGCAGTAGGAGTATATTCGAGGGAAATCAGGAGGGCAAAAAGGACATGTGAGATAGCTTTGGCACATAGGGTTAAGGAAAATCAAAGGGGTTCTACAAATACCTGATTGATTAGATTCCCTACAGTGTGGAAACAGGTCCAGACCACACCGACCCTCCGAAGAGTAACCCTCCCAGACCCATTTCCCTTTGAATTTAGCATGGCCAATTCACCTGGCCTGCACATTTTTGGACTGCGGGAGGAAACCGGAGCACCCAGAGGAAACCCACGCAGACACAGGGAGAACATGCAAACTCCACACAGACAGTCACCCGAGGCTGGAATTGAACCTGGGCTTCTGGTGCTGTGAGGCTGCAGTGCTAACCACTGAGCCACCGTGCCGCCCATAATATATTAAGGACAAAAGTGTAACTTGGAAGAGAATAGGGCCCCATAAAGAACAACAAATCCATCCATGTGTGGAACCACTGGAAATGGGTCGAGATACTAAATGAGTATTTTGCATCAGTATTTACTGTGGAGAAGGATATGGAAGCTAGAGAACTTGGAGAAACAGTGATATTTTGAAAAGTGTCCATCTTACAGAAGAAGAGGAGGTGCTGGAGGTCTTAAAATCCAGAAAGGTGGATAAATCCCTGGGTCAGGTGTACCCTAGAACTCTGTGGGAAACTAGTGAAGTGATTGCTGGGCCCCTTGCTGAGATAGTGTATCATCGATAGTCACAGGTGAGGTGCTGGAAAACTGGAGGTTGGCTAACATGGTGCCACTAATTAAGAAAGGTGGTAAGGAAAAGCCAGGGAACTATAGACCAGTCAGCCTAATATCAGGTCGGTAAGTTGTTGGAGCGAATTCTGAGGGATAGGGTGTACAGGGGAACCTCGATTATTCAAACAAGATGGGCAGGTGGTATTTCCTTTGGATAATTGATTATTCGGTTAACTGATTCAATGCCACTCCTCTAGGGCTCGAAGTTTGCTGAAGTTTCCTTTTTCCTCTGTCGCAGGGTTTGTTTCTGAGCAGACACACACTTTGTGTATAAGGGATCTGCAGCATTGCTGAAGCCCCTTGTATAGAACTCCAGGGAAAGTGTGGAGAGAGAGCGAGAGAGAGATAGGGCTGGCGATCAGACATTTAGAGACAGTGCCTGGGCTCCCATCAATGTCCAGGACTGTTCTCAGCCGTATTTCAGTGAGCCGAATTTATTTTTAATCATTGTAAACAAGAGAAACCATCAGTGTTGGAAACACCACTTTGATGTAATGTTTCTATCGGGACCATGAGACCTTCTTTGAATAATCCGAAATTCAGATAATTGATGTTCAGATAATCGATGTTCCTCTGTAAGTATATTTGGAAAGTTAAGGACTGATTAGGGATCATCAACATGGCTTTGTGGATGGGAAATCATGTCTCACTAACTTGATTGAGTGTTTTAAAAAAGTGAAAAAGAGGATTGATGAGGGCAGAGTGCTGGAGGTTGTCTGTATGGACTTCAGTAATGTGTTCGATAAGGTTCCACGTGGTAAACTGGTTGGCAAGAATACATCACATGGAATACAGGGAGAGCTAGCCATTTGGATGCAGAACTGGCTCAAAGGCAGGGGACAGAGGGTGATAATGGAGGGATGCTTTTCATACTGGAGGCCTGGGTCCACTGTTTTTGTCAATTGTATAAATGATTTGGGTGTGAACATAGGAGGTATGGTTAGTAAGTTTGCAGATGACACCAAAATTGGAGGTGTAGTGGACAGCAAAGAAGGTTACCTCAGAGTACACCGGGGACCTTGATCAAATGGGCCGAGCTGGCGTTTAATTTAGATAAATATGAGGTGCTGCATTTTGGAAAGGTAAATCAGGGCAGGGCTTTTTCCACTTAATGGGAAGGTCCTGGGGAATGTAGCTGAACAAAGAGACCTTCTAGTGCAGGTTCATAGTTTCTTGAAAGTGCAGTCTTGAGTAGACAGGGTGGTGAAAAAGGCGTTTGGTATGCATTCCTTTATAGGTCAGTGCATTGAGTACAGAAGTTGGGAAGTCATGTTGAGGCTGTACAGGACATTGGTTAGGCCACTTTTGGAATACTGCATGCAATTCTGGTCTCCCTGCTATAGCAAAGATGTTGTTAAATCAGGCAATCATTGACTAGTGGTGTGCCTCAGGGATCGGTGTTGGGACCACAGTTACTTACAATTTATATAGATGATTTGGACCATGTGTACAGTGTCAACTTTGCTGATGACACTAAGATGAGTGGCACAGCAAAGTGTGCAGAGGACTGTGAAACTTTGCAGAGGAACATAAATGCTTTAAATGAGTGGGTAAAGATCTGGCAGATGGAATACAATGTGAGTAAATGTAAAGTCATACATTTTAGTAGGAATAACAGCAAACTAGATTATTACTTGAATGGTACAAAGTTGCAGCATGCTGATTTGCGGAGGGACGTGAGCGCATGAAGATACAAGAAGTAATTAGGAAGGCAAATGGAATTTTGTCCTTCATTGTTAAAGGGGTTGAGTTTAAAAGCTGGGAGAATGTTACAGCTGTACAAGGTACTGGTGAGGCCGCACCTGGAGTACTGCGTGCTGTTTTGGTCTTCTTACTTGAGAAAGGATGTACTGGCATGGGAGGGGGTGCAGAGGAGGTTCACTGGGTTGATTCCAGAGCCCAGAAGGGTTGGTTTATGAGGAGAGGCTGAGTAGATTGGGCTTATATTCATTGGAATTCTTATATTCATTGGAATGAGGGGGTATCTTAAAGAAACATATAAAATTATGAAGGGAGTCAATAAAATAGAATTGATAGGTGTTTCCACTGGTAGGTGAAACTCGGACAAGAGGGCACGGCCTCGAGGTTAGAGGAAGCAGGTTTAGAAGTGAACTGAGAAGGAACTTCTTCACCCAGAGGGTTGTTAATCGACAGAATTCCTTGCCCAGGGAAGTAGTTGACATTACTTCAATAATCACTTTTAAAGCTAAGGTAGATAACTTTTTGAAAAATAAGGGAATTAAGGGAACGGTGAAAATGCGGGTAAGTGGAGCTGAGTCCATGAAAAGATCAGCCATGATCATATTGAATGGTGGAGCTGGCTCAAAGGGCCAGATGGCATACTCTTGTTCCTACTTCTTAAACTTGGAAGGGTGCAGAAAAAATTTTTACAAGATGTGGCCAGGGTTGGAGAGTTTGAGCTATGGGGAGAGGCTGAATAGGCTGGGGTAGTTGTACCTGGAGTATCGGAGGCTGAGGGGTGACCTTCTCGCGGTTTATAAAATCATGAGGGGCATGGATAGGATGAATAGCTAGGGTTTTTTCCCCAGGGTAAGCCAGTCAAAAACTAGAAGGTATAGGGTTAGGGCGAGAAGGGAAAGATTCGAAAGGGACCTCAGGGGCAACTTTTTCACGCAGAGGGTGGTGCGTGTATGGGATGAGCTGCCAGAGAAAGTGGTGGGGCTGGCTCAATGAAAATATTTAAATGACACCTGGATGAGTAGATGAATAGGAAGGGTTCGGAGGGTGTGGGCCAAATGCTGGCAAATGGGACTAGATTAATTTAGGATATTTGGTTGGCATGGACAAGTTGGGCCAAAGGATGTGTTTCTGTGCTGTCCATCTCTGTGACTCTCGTCAGTTGCTTTGTCACTTGCTGAGCTTTTTTCAGAAATGTCTGTTTCTAATTGCCAGAATCCACAATTCTTTGGGGTTTTTTTTTGCACTGAGGGATTAAGTGAGTGGGGGAAAAAAAACTCAGCAGATAAAATATAATATGGGGAAACGTGAGTCGATGCATTTTGGCAAGAAGAATAGAGGAGCTGAATATTATTTAAATGGAGAAAGACTGGAACTGAGGAATTCAGAGTCCACGTGCATAAATCACAAAACAAAACTAGCGTCTAAGTTGAACAGGTAATGGGGATAGCAAATGGTCTTTATTTCAGGAGAAATGCAGTATAAAAGTTGGGAGGTTTTTACTAAAACTGTACAAGACCTAATAGAGGTTTACACAATTATGAGGGGCATGGATAGGATAAATAGACAAAGTCTTTTCCCCAGGGTCGGGGAGTCCAGAACTGGAGGGCATAGGTTTAGGATGAGAGGGGAAAGATATAAAAGAGACCTAAGAGGCAACTTTTTCACACAGAGGGTGGTGCGGGTATGGAATGAGCTGCCAGAGGAAGTGATGGAGGCTGGTACAATTGCTCCATCGATCACTCCCAGGACAGGTACAGGGGATTAGATACAGAGCAAAGTTCCCTCTACACCATTTCCCCCCGCCACCTCCCCCCACCCACCATCGATCACTCCCAGGACAGGTACAGGGGATTAGATACAGAGCAAAGTTCCCTCTACACCATTTCCGCCCACCCCCCCTCCCCCCCACTCACCCACCATCGATCACTTCCAGGACAGGTACAGGGGATTAGATACAGAGCAAAGCTCCCTCTACACCATTTCCTTCACACATCCCCCACCCACCATCGATCACTCCAAGGACAGGTACAGGGGATTAGATACAGAGCAAAGTTCCCTCTACACCATTTACCCCCCCCCCCCCCCCCCCACCCCCCCTCCACCATTGACCAGCCCCAGGACAGGTACAGGGGATTAGATACAGAGTAAAGCTCCCTCTACACCACTTCCCCCCGCCACCTCCCCCCACCCACCATCGATCACTCCCAGGACAGGTACAGGGGATTAGATACAGAGTAAAGCTCCCTCTACACCACCTCCCCCGCCACCTCCCCCCACCCACCATCGATCACTCCCAGGACAGGTACAGGGGATTAGATACAGAGTAAAGCTCCCTCTACACCACCTCCCCCCGCCACCTCCCCCCACCCACCATCGATCACTCCCAGGACAGGTACAGGGGATTAGATACAGAGTAAAGCTCCCTGTACTTTTTCATTCTAAAAGAATTGCTCTCTTCCCTCAGTCCCACCGAAGGGAGACATGGTACGGCTGATCCGACAGGAGGAGGAGGAGATTGTAGTGGAGGGGCCTGCCCCCGTACCCTCCAGAGGAAGAGGAGGAAGACTGAGCGACCAGGATGTGCGGCGCCCCCGGCACCAGTGCGGCATCTGCGGCAAGGGCTTCCTGCACCCGTCGTCAGTGAGGACCCACCAGCGGGTGCACACCGGCGAGAGGCCGTTCCTCTGCGCATCCTGCGGCAAGGCCTTCAAGCACCTCTCCGAGGTAACCGTCCATGAGAGGGTCCACACGGGTGAGAGGCCATTCGCCTGCGGCATCTGCGGCAAGGCCTTCGTCAACTCCTCCAACCTGCTGACCCACCGCCGGGTCCACACCGGCGAGAGGCCCTACAAGTGCACCGTCTGCGGCAAGGACTTCACGCAGTCTGGCGAGCTCAAGAAGCATGGACGTGTCCACACCGGCGAGCGGCCCTACAAGTGCACCGTCTGCGGCAAAGGCTTCACCCGCTCGCCCCACGTCAAGCGGCACCAAAGGGTCCACACCCGGCACCTGGGCACCGTGACCCTCTGACGAACTCCCCCACTCTGCCAGCTTGATCTGTGGGAAAGGGCCAGCAGTGTGTAAACTCTACATTTCTCTCTCTCTCTCTCTCTCGTGCACATCGTCTCTGTCAGCATTGTGATGTGTGTTGTCGGTCCATCCGGCTTTTGCTTGTGCCCCAGTTCCCCGCTGGCAAGCTGCAGCCAGGAAAGGCCTACATTTCTGTCTGTGAGCGAGCCATTTGTTTCAGGAAGCGATCAACACTGTTTGCGTGCAAGCACACACACAAGACACCCAGATGTTGACTCCTGCGTATACTCTTTGCACACGTGCACAACCTGACTCATGCAAACACATGCGCACAGTGTATCTCATACACACTTTGCACACTGACTCTTGCACACACACAGACATTGATTCATGTGCACACACAAGACAAACAGATGTTGACTCCTGCGTATACTCTTTGCACACAGACACCGACTCATACACACTTGTGCGCATATGCACAGACACTAATTCACGCGTAGACTTCTTGCGCGCGCGCACACACACAGACACTGAGTCACATATACACACTTTGCACATACATATTCTCACGCATACACTTGTTGTGGTTCTGTTCGCCGAGCTGGGAATTTGTGTTGCAGATGTTTCGACCCCTGACTAGGTGACATCCTCAGTGCTTGGGAGCCTCCTGTGAAGCGCTTCACAGAAGGCTCCCAAGCACTGAGGATGTCACCTCAACAGGGGACGAAACGTCTGCAACACAAATTCCCAGCTCGGCGAACAGAACCACAACAATGAGCACCTGAGCTACAAATCTTCTCACAGACTTTGCATACACTTTGCACACGCACACACTGACTGATGCGTACACTCTTTGCGCACGCAGACACACTCACACAAACATACACTGACTCATGGACTGCAGCCGTTCGCAAAGTTCTCACCACCTTCTCAAGGACAGCTCGGGATGAACCATAAGTGCTGGCCAAGTTGCGACACCTACATCCCATGTGCATATTCTGTTCTCATGTTCATACATGCACATGTACTGACTCACATGCAGAATGTTTGCACACCCTCACACTCAGCAATGTAGACACACATTGACAAAGCATTTGGAACACTAGCTGTTCAGTCCCTCAGTCACTGGTCAGAGGCAGCAGCTTCTCGACAAATGGTGAGTGAGAACAGTGAGCTGCCTTCCAATTCATTGTTGCCTGTCTGCATGGAGAGATGGTGAAGTAGCCTCTTTAGAGTCTGGAGTCTTTCCGCTCCAATCTTGTTCACGCACGGACTGTGTGCCAGCCTAGCAGTCAATCACAGAGTTATGACCAACTGAACACTCCTAATCACCATATTGGTCGAGGACCCAATCAACAGGCTGTCACCAGGCAGATTGGCCTTGAGCACTCACCCACAGGGTTCTCGTGTCCGGCAATCTCCTGTCCTGTCACTTCCTCTCCCACATCAACAAGGCGACAGTGTAAATACAGCTCCCAATGTGCTATAAAACCACTGCATCTCTTTGTACAGCTTCCTTCTTTTAGAACAGACCTTTCTCCATTTCGGTCACAAACCAAAAATAAAATCAAATATCGTGATCTTCACAATGTATACTCGTGCAAGCGCACACTATCTTTTGTGTACCCACTCTGGTACACCCACATGTACTTATATGCTCATATATGTTTACATTTGGTGTGCATACACACACTTTCTGGCTCATGTGCACACTCTGCTATGTGCAAACACACACAATTACACACAATTTGGTATACACAAACGGAATTTTACACATACTTTCTGGTAGGTGCAAATACACACCCAGACTTGTGCACATTTTGGTGCATGCACACTCTGGGGACACAAATACCTGCATACTCGTGAAAACACTCCACTGATATATGTGTTGGCAAACTGATTCATTAGCATACACTCTCAGGTACACACCTGCACGGATTTATTAGCATACACAGGTACACTCAGGTCCACTGGCACACAGACACAGTCTGACTGATAAACATACAATGATAGATATACACTGGGGGAGTGCTGCAGATATACCATGTATTGGAGAGAGTGCTACACTACTGGAGGGTTATTACTGATGGAATGTCATTCTGTCAGAGGGTCTGCGCTGTCTGATGTCAGCGCTGAGGGGGTACGCACTGTCAGAGGGTCAGTATCGAGGGAGTGCTGCATTGTTGAAGAATCAGCACTGAGGGAAGAAGCATTGTCAGTGTCAAAGGATCAGCACTGAGGGATTGGGTACTGTTGGAGGTTCAGTACTGCAGGAGTGGGTGCTGTCAGAGGGTCAGTACTGAGGGAGTGGGCAGTGTCAGAGGGTCAGTGCTGAGGGAGTGGGCAGTGTCAGAGGGTCAGCACTAAGGGAGTGGGCACTGTCTGGGTCAGTATTGAAGGAACAAGCACTGTTGGAGAGTCAGCACTGAGGTGCAGGCACTGTCAGAGTGTCAGTACTATGGGAGTGGGCACTGTCAAAGAGCCAGTGCTGTTTTCTTGTGGAATTTTCACATCTGAATGGAAATGAATAAGAACCTGAACTATCCTGTCAATACAAAATAACTTTCAAAGCTGCCCGTTTAACAAAGAAAAATTACAACCCAGGAACTGGCCCTTTGGCCCTCCAAGCCTGAGCCGATCCAAATCCACTGTATAAACCTCTGCGCGATTCCTAAGCATCTGTATCCCTCTGCTTCCCCACCTACTCATGCATCTATCCAGACACATCTTAAATGAATCTACCGTGCCTGCCTCTACCACCTCTGCTGGCAATGCATTCCAGGCACCTACCACCTTCTGTCTAAAGTATTTACCACGTATATTCCCCCTTAAACGTTTCACCTCTCACTTTGAAAGCATGACCTCTCATTATTGAATCCCTCACCCTGGGAAAAAGCTTATCTCTATCCATCCTGTCTATATTCTTCATGATTTTATAGACCTCAGTCAGGTTCCCCCCTCAATCTCCTTTCTTTCTAATGAAAACAATCCTAACCTACTCAACCTCTCTTCATAGCTAGCACCTTCCATACCAGGCAACATCCTTGTAAACCTCTGCACCCTCTCCAAAGTATCCACATCCTTTTGGTAATGTGGCGCCCAGAACTGTACATAGTATTTTAAATGCGGCCAAATCAGTCTTGTACAATTTTAACATGACCTGCCAGTTCTTATACTCAATACCCCATCTGATGAAGGCAAACATACCATATGCCTTCTTGACCTCTCTATCCACCTATGCAGCCACCTACAGGATGCAATGGACCTGAACGCCCAGATCTCTCTGCTCATCAACTTTTCCCAAGGCTCTTCCGTTTACAGTATAGTTCGCTCTAGAATTAGACCTTACAAAATGCATCACCTCATATTTGCCTGGATTGAACTCCATCTGCCACTTCTCTGCCCAACTCTCCAGTCTATCTATGTTCTCCTGTATTCTTTGACAGTCCCCTATGCTTTCTGCAACTCCACCAATCTTCGTGTCAACTGCAAATTTACTGATCAAACCATCAATGCCCTCTTCCAGATCGTTTATGTATATCACAACCAACAGCGACCCCAGCACTGATCTCTGTGGAACACCACTGGTCACTTTTCTCCATTTTGAGAAACTCCCTTCAATGACTACTCTCTGTCTCCTGTTGCTCAACCAGCTCTTTATCCACCTAGCTAGAACACCCTGCACACCATGGGGAACCTTATCAAACGCCTTACTAAAGTCTATGTCTATGACATTTACAGCCCTTCCTTCATCTATCAACTTCCTCAAAGAACTCTTTTAAGTTGGTAAGGCGCAATCTCCCCCACAAAATAAAAACCATGTTGCCTATCACTGAGAAGCCCATTCCTTTCCAAATATAAATAGGCTTTATCCCTCACTACCTTCTCCAACAACTTCCCCACCACTAACATCAGGCTCAATGGCCTGTACTTACCTAGAATTTCCTTCTTGTCCAGGGGGGTCATGGAATAACTTTAGCGAGCAGAATGAAGGAGAATCCCAAGGCCCTTTATTCGTATATAAGAAGCAAGAAGGTAACTAGAGAAACGGTCAGTCCACTACAGGATAAGGAAGGAAGGTTGAGTATTGACCTGAGAAAATGGGTGAGATTCTCAATGATTACTTTGCATCAGTGTTCACTGAGGAGAGGGACATGATAACAAGTCGTCACACCAGCCCAGCACCAATTCCACTTTGAGCACAGTTATAGAATCATATGGCATGGTAACAGACCCTTCAGTACAACCTGTCCATGTCAACCAGGTTTCTCAAACTAAACACTTCCCATTTGCTCGCATTTGGAATGCTGCCGAAAATTCCACGCTCAAGTACAGGGTGAGGTTCAGCTTCATTGGCCTCCTCTCCCACTATGAAGGAAAATCAGGGTTGACAGATATTTAACAATCCATTCATACAATTCTTCCTCCGCAACTCCATCCCAACAACTTTCTAACACAGGCTGTCACAAAAACCTATCTTCAAGATCTTATGCAGGTTTGGAAATTTGGCCAGAGATTTGAGTCCAACGTTGATCATTCTTAAAAATCACACAACACCAGGTTATAGTCCAACAGGTTTAATTGGAAGCACACTAGCTTTCGGAGCGCCGCTGATAGTTTCACTTCTTTCATGTGTAAATCACAAAACTTTTTTTTAAGTTGCATTGTCAGGTTAACCAACAATTGGTGTTAGCGAGACAATATGTTGAAGATGTTAGCCCCCTGTGTTCTCTGTCTATGCCATGATGTTTAGATTGTTTCTAATCTAAAAAGTGAGATAACAAAGTTTTACATGAATTCATGCAGTTTTTGAGCAAAGTACAATGTAACTCTGCAAGTACAAATTCACCCCACAAATGTATATGAATATGGGTGTGTGTGTGTCTGGGTTGGGGAGGGTTGTGAGTGTGAGAGAGAGTTTATACATATGCGTAGAGTGTCTTAAGTCTATGAGGAGGTGCGTGTGGGAGTGTGTGTCTGTCTCGGGTGGGGGGGTTGTGAGTGTCTGTGAGAGAGAGTGTATAGGTGTGTATGTGAGTGTAGAGTGGTCTAAGTTTCTGAGAGGATGAATGTGGGAGTGTGTGTGTCTGTAAGGGTGTGCGTGAGTGTCTGTGTGCATGTCTGTGTATATATGTGTCTATTTGTGTGTGTGTGTATAGTGCAATGGTGGTCACCTGTAGTGTGACATGAACCCAAGGTCCCAGTTGAGGCCCTCCCTATGGGGATGGAACTTAGCTATCAGCCTCTGCTCGGCCACGTTTCGCTGCTGCCTGTCCCGAAGTCCGCCATGGAGGAAGGTCACCTGAAGGTCCGAGGTCAAATGTCCTGGACCACTGAAGTGTTCCCCAACTGGAAGGGAACACTCCTGTCTGTTGATTTTTGTGAGGTGCCCATTCATCCATTGCTGTAGCCTTTGCACGGTTTCCCCAATGTACCATGCCTCAGAGCATCCTTGCCTGCAACGTATAAAATAGACAACGTTGGCTGAGTCACATGACTACCTGCCATGTACATGGTGGGAGGTGTCCCCATGTGTAATGGTGCTATCCATGTCCACACTCTGACACATCTTGCATCACCTACCGTGACAGGGTTGTATGGAGATGTCCTGAAAGCCGGGCAGCTTGCTACGAACAATGATCTGTTTGAGGTTTGGCGGTTGTTTAAAGGCAAGCAGTGGAGGTGTGGGGAAGGTCTTGGCGAGGTGCTCATCCTCATTGATAATGTGTTGCAGGTCACGAAGTACATGGTGTAGTTTTTCAGTTCCTGGGAAGTACTGAACAACGAAGGGTACCCTGTCGGTTGCAGCACGTGTCTGTCTCCTGAGGAGGTCATTATGGTTCCTTGCTGTGGCACGTCGGAACCGACGGTCAATGAGTTGAGCATCGTACCCCATTCTTATGAGGGCGTCCCTGAGTACTTCCAGATGCCCATCACATTAATCATACTGACATACCCCAGCTCCTTAAATCCATCATCTAGTCTCTCTCCTTTGTGCTGTGGCAGTTGTCAATTACGAGCTCTACAACCTTGTCTAGGCTCCAGTTTAGGTTAGGTGATTCCCTCCAGTGTGGAAACAGGCCCTTCAGCCCAACAAGTCCATACTGACCTTCCGAAGAGTAACCCAGACCCATTTCCCTCTGACTAATGCATCTAACACTGTGGGCAATTTAGCATGGCCAATTCACCCTAACCTGCACATCTTTGGATTGTGGGAGGAAACCAGAGCACCCGGAGGAAACCCATGCAGACACGGTGAGAATGTGCAAACTCCACACAGTCAGTCGCCCAAGGCTGAGAATCAAACCTGGGTCCCTGCTGCTTTGAGGCTGCAGTGCTAACCACTGAGCCACCGTGCCGCCCCTTTGATTGGTATTGTGCCAGATTGAAACATGCTACAGGAAGAGGTCATTCACTCATCATCCCAATGCTGGCTTCCTGACAGGAACAACCCAGTTCTTGCTCTCTCCCTCTAACCCAACTGACCACATCTAGCCTCCTCCCTCCACTTCGAATCCACACTCTCCTCATTCTCTTACTCTACCTCTCCACCTCTCTTCGCTCCCTCTATTCTACGCCATCTTTCTCTCTCCCTCTCATTCCCCCTTTCTCCCACACCCCTCCCTCTCTCTTTCACTCCCTCAGCTGCCCACTCCCTTTTCGACCCCCGCTTCCCACTGTCTGAACTCCTGCCTCAGTCTCTCATCCGTCCCTCTCGTTTTCTCCTCCTCGCTTATCCCACCTTCTCTCTTACCTCGCCTTTCTCGTCCTCTCTCCCTCCTCCTACCTCATCCTGTCATTTCTCCTCACACACTCCCTTCCCCATCTTACCCTCTCCTTTCCCCCACATGACCCTCTCATTCTCCCCACCTGACCACCTCCTTCCTCTCTCACCCTTTCTTAATCCCCTTTCAACCTTTCCAGATTGGAAATCACGTAGGAAAAGGTGTGGATTTGAAGTTTGGGGGGAGCTAGGAATTTCTTTTTCTCTGTCTGTCTATGTATATCTCTCTCTCTGCCCCTTTCTCTTTCTCTCTCTCCTTTGCTCTCTCTGTGCCTCTTTGTCACGCTGTCTGAGTCTACGTCTCCCTCTCTCCCTCTAGTTCTACCACTCTCACTTTCTCTGTTACTCTCTCTGTCTTAGTTTCTCTTTCTCTCTCTCTTCCTCTCACTCTCTTCTTGCCTTTTTCTCTTTCTGTCAACTTCTTTGTCTCTCCATCAATCTCTCTCTCTCTGTCGCTTTCTTTCCGTCTCTTTGTCTCCTCATCTCTCTCTCTTTCCCTATCTTTGTCTCTCAGTCTGTCCTTCTGTCTGCCTCAACTTCTCACTATCTGTCTCCCATTCGCTTTCTCTCGCTATCTCCCCGTTTCTCCGTGTCTCCTGTTCTCTATCTCTCTCTCTCCCTGTCTCTCCGTCTATCTGTACCTCTCTCTCTACCTCTGTCGCTCGCTCGCTCTCTCTCTCTCTCTCTCTAGTTCATTTCCATCCCACCGCTCCCTAAATCCCCCTCAGTATTTCTGTCTTTATCCTGGGGATACAAACATTCCGCAGCGCGATCGGAACCTTCTCGTGTGGCCGTGGAAGCGCCATCGGAATGCAGTCTGCTGCAAACCTTAGGGTTTGGTGAAGTGAGGGGGGGAATGATGGCGACCGTCTCTTCCCGTAAGCCCCCACGCGCCTGAAAGTGCTCTATGTCAGGGCTGGGGGTCACGTTGCGCCTGCGCCGCACTTAACTACACCGCCCCGCTGCACGCCGGGATGTTGGAGGACTGCGGGATCGCGGAGCTGGGAGGAGCAGCGGCCGAGGCTGGGCGCACAGACTCTGGGGGAAGAAGGAGGTGAGTGCAGTCTCGGGGGGCGATGGGTTGGGGGGGGGAAGGGCTTCACCCACCTCCGCCGGGTGGATAAAGGTAGAATGAACCCCCTTAAAGGGGAATGCATCTTCTTAAACGGGAGTGCACCCCCTTAAAGCGGAATGCATGCTTTTAAAAAGCGGTGCACCCTCCTAAAGGGGAAGGCACCCCCAACCCCCGAAAGAGGAATGTATCCCCTTAAACGGGAATGCAACTCCCACCCCCTTTTAAAGTGGAATGCATCCTCTTAAACGGGAATGCACCTCCTTAAAGTGGAATGAAGCCCCTGAAAGCTGAATGCATGCTTTTAAAGAGCGTGAAACCTCTTAAAGGGGAGGGACCCCTTTAAAGAGGAATGCAACCCCTTAAAGCGGAATTTTTAAAATAATCATTCATTGGATGAGGGCGTCGCTGGCTAGGCCAGTATTTATTGCCCATCCCTCATTACCCAGAGGGTAGTTTAGAGTCAACCGCATGGCTGTGGGTCTGGAGTCACATGCGGGCCAGACCAGGTAAGGCTGGTTAAAAATAAAAGCAAATTTCTGCGGATGCTGGAATCTGAAACCAAAAGAGAAAATGCTGGAAAATCTCAGCAAGCCTGGCATCATCTGTAAGGAGAGAAAAGAGCTGACGTTTCGAGTCTAACTGACCCTTTGTCAAAGCTAAAAAAAAAAAGGAGAAATAGGGAGGTATTTATACTAGGCTGAGAGTCATAGAGATGTACAGCATGGAAACAGACCCTTCGGTCCAACCCGTCTATGCCGACCAGATATTCCAACCCAATCTAGTCCCACCTGCCAACACCCGGCCCATATCCCTCCAAACCCTTCCTATTCATATACCAATCCAAATGCCTCTTAAATGTTGCAATTGTACCAGCCTCCACCGCATCCTCTGGTAGCTCATTCCACACACGTACCATCCTCTGCGTGAAAAAGTTGTCCCTTAGATCTCTTTTATATCTTTCCCCTCTCACCCTAACCCTATGCCCTCTAGTTCTGGAATCCCGGACCCCAGGGAAAAGACTTTGTCTATTTATCCTATCCATGCCCCTCATCATTTTATAAACCTCTATAATGTGACCCCTCAGCCTCCGACGCTCCAGGGAAAACAGCCCCAGCCTGTTCAGCCTCTCCCTGTAGCTCAGTTCCTCCAACCCTGGCAACATCCTTGTAAATCTTTTCTGAACCCTTTCAAGTTTCACAACATTTTTCCGATAGGAAGGAGACCAGAATTGCACGCAATATTCCAACAGTGGCCTAACCAATGTCCTGTACAGCCATAACATGACCTCCCAACTCCTGTACTCAATACTCTGACCAATAAAGGAAACCATACCAAATGCCTTCTTTACTATCCTATCTACCTGTGACTCCACTTTCAAGGAGCTATGAACCTGCACTCCAATGTCTCTTTGTTCAGCAACATTCCCTAGGACCTTACCATTAAGAGTATAAGTCCTGCTAAGATTTGCCTTCCCAAAATGCAGCACCTCGCATTTATCTGAATTAAACTCCATCTGCCACTTCTCAGTCCCTTGGCCCATCTGGTCAAGATCCTGTTGTAATCTGAGGTAACCCTCTTCGCTGTCCACTACACGTCCAATGTTGGTGTCATCTGCAAACTTACTAACTGTACCTTTTATGCTCACATCCAAATCATTTATGTAAATGACAAAAAGTAGAGGGCCCAGCACCGATCCGTGTGGCACTCCACTGGTCACAGGCCTCCAGTCTGAAAAACACCCCTCCACCACCACCCTCTGTTTTCTACCTTTGAGCCAGTTCTGTATCCAAATGGCTAGCTCTCCCTGTATTCCATGAGATCTAGAAATGTGTTGCTGGAAAAGCGCATCAGGTCAGGCAGCATCCAGGGAACAGGAGAATCGACATTTCGGGCATAAGCTCTTCTTCAGGAATGGGGAAAGTTTGTCCAGCAGGCTAAGATAAAAGGTAGGGAGGAGGGACTTGGGAGAGGGGCGTCGGAAATGTGATAGGTGGAAAGAGGTCAAGGTGAGGGTGATAGGTCAGACTGGGGTGGGGGCGGAGAGGTCGGGAAGAAGATCTCAGGTTAGGAAGGCGGTGCTGAATTTGATGAATTTGACTGAGACAGGGTGGGGGGAGGGGAAATGAGGAAACTGGTGAAATCCGAGTTCATCCCTTGTGGTTGGAGGGTTCCTAGGCGGAAGATGAGGCGTTCTTCCTCCAACCGTCGTTTTGTTGTGGTCTGACGATGGAGGAGTCCAAAAACCTGCATATCCTTGGTGGAGTGGGAGGGGGAATTGAAATGTTGAGCTACAGGGTGGTTGGGTTGGTTGGTCCGGGTGTCCCAGAGGTGTTCTCTGAAACGCTCCGCAAGTAGCCGGCCTGTCTCCCCAATATAGAGGAGGCCACATCGGGTGCAGAGGATGCAATCGATGATATGTGTGGAGGTGCAGGTGAATCTGTGGCGGATATGGAATGAGGGTAGAGCATACATGTTGTTTACATAGATTTTAGTAAGGATTTCAACAAGGTCCCCCATGGTAGGTTTATCCAGAAGATTAAGATGTATGGGATCCATGGTGACATGGCTGCATGGATTCAGCATTCGCTTGCACATAGAAGTCAGAGGATAGTTTTGGAAAGTGTTTTTCAGGCTGGATGTCCATGACTAGTGGTGTTCCACAGGCACCTCTGCTGTTTGTGATATATACAAATGACTTGGATGAAAATGTAGATGGATGGTTTAGTAAGTTTGTAGACAATACAAAGATCAGTGGAGTTGTGGATAGCGCAGAAGGTTGTCAAAGGATACAACAGGATATAGATCAGTTGCAGATTTGGGCAGAGAAATCGCTGAAGGAGTTTAATCTTGGTAGGTGTGAGGTGCGACACTTTGGGAGATCATTTGTTAAGGAAAAGTATACAGTTAATGGCAGGACCCTGAACAGCATCAATATGCAGAGGGGTCTTGGGGTTCAAATCCATAGCTCCCTGAAACTGGCCTGCAAGTAAATAGGGTGGTAAAGAAGATATATGGCACGTTTGCCTTTATTGGTCAGGGAATTGAGTATTACAGTCAAGATGTCATGTTGCAGCTTTATATGATTTTGGTTAGGCCACACTTAGCATACTGCATTCAATCCTGGTTGCCACATTACAGGAAGGATGTAGAGGCTTTGGAGAGGGTGCTGAAGAGGTTTACTAGGATGCTTCCTGGATTAGAGGGTATGAGCTATAAGGAGAAACTAGGGTTGTTTTCTTTGGAGTGGCAGAGGCAGAGGGGAGACTGTAAAGTTTGTAAAATTATGAGATACATAGATAGATTGACGGTCAGAATTTTTTCCCTCGGAGTTGAAATGCCAAAAACTAGGTGGCATGCATTTATGGCGAAAGTGAGGACTGCAGATACTGGAAATCAGAGTCTAGATGAGAGCGGTGCTGGAAAAGCACAGCAGGTCAGGCAGCATCGAGGGGCAGGAAAATCAATGTTTCAGGCAAAAGCCCTTCATCAGGAATCCTGCTTCTCAGATGCTGCCTGACCTGCTGTGCTTTTCCAGCACCACTCTAATCTGGAATGCATTTAAGGTGAGAGGAGTAAGTTCAAAGGAGATGTGAGGGGCAAGTTTTTTTCCCCCAGAGAACTGCTGGGCTAGTAGTGGAGGAAGATACGATAGGTACATTTAAGGGACTTTTAACTAAGCAGATGAACGAGGAATTGAGCGATAGGGATCAAGGGCAGTCAGAAGGGATCAGTTTAATTTGGTGTCATGTTTGGCACAACATCATGGGCCGAAGGGCCTGTTCCTCTGCTGTACTGTTCTACATTAGATGACCATGTTCTGACTTCTATCTTTCCCCATCAGGTGCCTTCAGCTGCTCAATGTCGGAATTTGAGCCGCTTGACCTTCGGCCCGGGATACCGATCCTCCACGAGGGCTTCTGGGCTGGACGGAGGCTGATGGACCACGGGGTGGAATGGGAGGAGGCCCTGGAGGATGGAGAAGAAGATGAGGGACCGAAACGGATGGAGGCGGATGGAGGACGCAGGCTGGAGGAGCTGCAGGAAGTGCTGGTTGGGAGACAAACGCTGGACAGGAAGGAGGTGGCTGTGACAATGATGGAGATTGAACAGGACCAAGGGAGCAGAGAGAGGTTGGCAATGGTAGGGATGGGCCAGGGGGTCAGAGAGATGTTGGGGGTGGGGAAGGGGGTCAGAGAGAAGGTGGGGATCAGGAAAGGTGACATAGAGAGTGTGGGGATTGAGGAGAGGGTTAGAGAGAGGTTTGGGATAGGGGAGGAAGTCAGGGAGAGGGTGGGAATCGGGGACGGAGTCAGACAGATGTTAAGGATAGGGGAGGGGAACGTAGAGAGAGTGGGGATAGGGGAGGGGGACATAGAGAGTGTGGGAATGGGGGTGGGGGTCAGGGAGAGGGTGGAGGTGGAGATGGAGGCGGGCATCAAGGAGAGAGTGGGGGTAGGGGAGGGGGACATAGAGAGTTTGGGGGTGAGGGAGAATGTCAGAGAGAGGGTGGGGATTGAGCTGGGGGACATTGAGCAGTTGGGGGTGGAAGTGGGGGTCAGAGAGAGGGTGGAGATAGGCGATGGTGTCAGAGAGAGGGTGGGGATTGAAGAGTGGGACATAGAGAGGGTAGGTTTAGAGAAAGGGGATATTGAGAGGGGGAGTTTGGAGGAGAGGTTCAGAGAGAGGGTGGCACTTGGGGAGCAGGTCAAATTGCGGCTGAGGTGGGGAGAGGGGGACATGGAGAGGGTGAGGACGGGGGAGGGGGATATGGAGAGGGTAGGGATAGGGGAGGGGGACATGGAGACATTGGCAATAGGTGAGGAGGACATGGAGGGGATGAGGTTTGAGGAAGGGGTTAGAGTGCAGCTGGCGTTGGAGGGGGGAGACATGGAGAAATTGGAGATTGAGGAGGAGGACATGGAGAAGCTGGGCATTGTTGACAGGGTCGAATCTGGCCACTCCTCGCTCCTGGGGTTTACACCAGGGCTGGTGGAGGTAGGAGGGGGAGGTACTGGGGGTGATAACAAGCCCCTGAAGTGCTCGGTCTGCGCCAAAGGTTTCCGTTACCGCTACGGGTTGGAGCGGCATGAGTGTACCCACCGGACAGAGAGGCCCCACAAGTGCCCGCTGTGCGGCAAAGCATTCAAACACACCTCTGGCCTGGTGAACCACCAACGCATCCACGCCCAGGAGCGCCCGCACATCTGCCCGACTTGCGGGAAGACCTTCAAGTACCGGTACTGCCTGGCACGTCACGAGTGTGTTCACAGCCAGGAGCGCCCGCACGCCTGCCCGACTTGCAGCAAGGCCTTCAAGCACCCCTCAGGCCTACTCAAGCACCAGCGGGTGCACACCCGTGGCAGGCCGTTCGTGTGCCCTGTCTGCGGCACCGCCTTCACACACCCCTCCATCCTCCGGCGGCACCAGGCAGTGCACGCTGAGGACCGGCCCATCCGCTGTGAGGAGTGCGGCCGTGGCTTCTACTACCCGTCAGCCCTGAGGAAGCATCAGCAGAGCCATGGTAAGGCCGCCGGCGGCACACCGCCGTACTTACGGACGTACCGGTCACCAGGATCCGGCGCAGTACCGCCAGACCTGAAGCCGTGCAAGTGCTCAGAGTGCGGCAAGGCGTTCAAGAAGTCCTCGGATCTGGTGATGCACCAGCGGGTGCACACCGGTGAGCGGCCCTATGTCTGCGCCCTGTGCGGCAAGGGGTTCAAGCAGCCGTCGGGACTCATCCGGCACCGGATTGTGCACACAGGTGAGCGTCCCTTCAAGTGCCCGGTGTGCGAGAAGAGCTTTACAATCCTGTGCACGCTTAGGAAGCACCAGCGGCTCCACACCGGCGAGAAACCCTTCCAGTGCCCAGAGTGTGGCCAGCGCTTCACCCAGTCCCACCACTTGGTCTCGCACCGGCGCATCCACACCGGCGAAAAGCCATTTGCCTGTCCAGTCTGCGGCAAGGCCTTCAAGCAGCCATACCAACTGGTGGAGCACCGGCGGGTTCACACAGGTGAGAGGCCCTTCGTCTGCCCGGTATGTGGCCGCGGTTTCATCCAGTCATCTCACCTGAAGACCCACCAGCACCTGCACACCGGCGAGCGGCCCTTCAAATGCAGTGACTGTGGCAAGGGCTTCATCCTGTCCTCCCACCTCATCAAGCACCAGCGCATCCATGCCAAAGAGTCCTACTGACCGGAGGCTGGGGGCGAAAGGGGGTTACCAAGCTCACCAGGAATGGAACACATCACACGGCAGGGACACGGCACTAAACCTCCCACCACCGGCAACAAACAGGAATGGACCAGACATTGCCGACACGATACCGATGACTGAACCTGACCGTGATAGGACCAAGGATTGCTGCCACCGACCAGGGATTGGAGATCACTGACCGACATCAGAGATCATCGACTGGGACTAGGGATCAGGTCAGAGATCCACCACAACTTAGCGGGATCGGTGATCATTGACATTAACTGGGATTGGTGTAAAGGACCCTGACATTGACCCGGAGTTCACTGCCACTGTCAAGGATCCTGACATTGATCAGGATCAGACCAGGGATCACAGACACTGGCTGGGATCATGAAAACAGAGACTGCCTGGTATTAGAGATTGCCAACGCAGACTGGGACCAGAGATCACCAGCACTCACTAGGATCAGACCAAGGATCACTGGCATTGATCAGGATCAGGGATCACTGGCAGGGATCAGAGATTACCAACGCTGACTGGGATCGAAGATCACTGACACTGACCCAGATCAGAGATCAGCAGCTGTCCCTCAAGATCCCTGCAGTCACTCCTCCCCGACCCCCAACCTCGCCCTCTCCCTCCCCAGCTCCCACCATCTTATGATGCTGTGGTCCATCCATCACTGAGCTGCTGCCCCTGAATGGCTGTCCTTTGCAAGTCCTCTCCCTTTGGAAAAGGGAATATTGAGCTGATGGTGTAGCCTGCATTCCCCAACATGGAAGCCACGTGTCCATAATTGACTGAAGATTGCAACGCGAGACAATAACAGCAAACTTCAGCCTGACCCTCGGTCTCATCCTTCTTTCCAACTCACCTGCTTCCCCCCCACCCCCAAAACAGACTATCCCACCATCGAACAAGCACAAGTCAGAAGGGTGAGGGAATACTCCCCACTCGCCTTGGATGTGTACAGCTCTGGCAATACTCGAGAGGCTCAACGCCATCCAGGGACAAAGTATCCCCCCCCTTCCCCCCCCCCCCCCGCTTAATTGGCAGCAAATCCCACTCAAGGAGGGAGATCCTTGTCCTGGAGGCGAGTCAGAGAAGGTTCATTCTTGGGATGAGGGATGGAGGGGGTCTGTTTTACACACTGTCTGGGCCTGTGTCCATTGGGAGTTTCGAAGAGGGAGAGGGCAATCTCATTGTAACGTAGAAAGATCCGAAGGGAGCAGGAAGGTGTTGGGGTTGTGGGGGGAGTGGGCATGTGGATTTGACAGGGTGAATGATGAGGGAATATTCCCCTTCCCCCTCACCTCATTGGGGTGTCTAGATTCGGGAGGGGGAGGGAGGCACAGTTTCTGAATGACAGATCTCCTGTCTCAGAGGGAAATGAGGGAAAAATTTCTTCTATTCAAGGGGGTTGAGTCTGTGGGATCCTCCCACTCTCTCTGCCCCAGGGAGCAGTGGTGTGGGAACTGTGTCATTGAATGTATCTGAGGCCAAGAGAGAGAGGTACTGATGGTGGATCAGGAGTCGAGGAGCCGGGGCAGTTAGGGGGGAATGGAGAGGAGAGGGGAGGTGAGTTCCTTGATTAGATCATCCACCACCTTTATCGAATGGGACAGCAGGAACAAGGGGTTAAAGGGTTACTTCCTGACCCTATTTCTGATGATCTGACCCATCCCATCCCATCCCACCCTCAACACTCACCCCCTCTAACGATGATGCACAGCACCAGCAGTGTGTTATCATTTGCAAGATGTAGACCAGCGACTTGCTGAGACTCCTGTAACCGACAGCACCTTCCAAAACCTGCCCTCTCTACCCCTTCCCTCCCCGAAGGAGTAGGCTGTTCAGCCCATTGAGTCTGCTCTGCCATTCAATGAGATCGCAACTGATTTGATCATCCCTAGCTCCACATTTCAACCCAAGTGCATCATCTCACACCTGCCTGGATTGAATTCCATTTGCCACCAAACAGGCCATTTGTAATTTAGGGCTATTTACCGCCGAAAATGTGTTGCTGGAAAAGCGCAGCAGGTCAGGCAGCATCCAAGGAACAGGAGAATCGACGTTTCGGGCATAACTAGCCAATTTTTGGAATTTCGATGAACTTGTTGATCAACCCTGATATGTCTGAATGTAAGTCATTTATGTAAACAGCAAGGGCCCCAACCCTGACCCCTGTGGAACTGTACTGGGCATAGACTTCCAGTCAAAAAAAGCTTCCTTTGACCATCACCCCCTGCTTTCTGCTGCTTGGCCAGTTTGCTTTGCATCCCATGGGTTTTTTTTTTATTTCATGAGAATGAGGATGTCACTGGTCAGCATTTATTACCCATCCCTAATTAAGAATCAATCACATTGCTGTGGGTCTAGAGTCACATGTAGTCCAGACCAAGTGAGGATGCTAGTTTCCTTCCCAGAAGGACATTAGTGAGCCAGATGAGGTTTTCCCCAATTGGTAATGGATTCATGGTCATCATTAGACTCTTGATTTGATTTTTTTTTAAAACTGAATATGACCTGGGTCTCTGGATTAAGAGACTAGTGATTATACCATTAGGCCAGCACTTTGCTATCAATTTCCCTTGATCACAAACCTTGCTGAAGTCCTTGTCATCAAAAGCATTGCTGTCACCTGGTCACCTCTTTGAAAAATCCAGTCGGGTTGGTCAGACATGAGATCCCCTGAAAACAAAATTGTGCTGACTGTTTGTGATGAATCCCTGCATACCACCCCACTCTTGCTACAACCATCCATCTCTGATACCTGCACCTTCCAGTATCCCTCACCCTTGAACATTTCCCTGGCTGTTCCCTATTCTACCCTCCATCTTTGCCACAGGACCACTTTTCCAAGCTCTTCTCCCCTCCCTTTTCAGTTCTGAAGAAGGATTCAGCCAGATACTGCTTCCCACAGATACCGCTGAATCTCACCAACAGTAACTGTTATTTTTAATTGCATTGTAAGTGGGCCCTTGATTCTCAATCACCCTTTGCCCAGGACCAGCTGTAACACTTACAATGAAACTTTGCCTCTCTCTCTTTCACTCGATCCTTTGCCTCAAAAACCTTTTACAAAAGAAAGAACAGGTTAGCTGTCTTTTTAGCTTTGAATGTAGTCTAGGAGCGCACATCAAAACTGTGGAGAGATGTGCTGTCTGCATGCTTGTAGATTTATAATCGTTGTTCTGAGAGTGAGAATTCTTTAATAAACTTACACTGACCACATCATCTGGGAGTGCAGTGTGTGAATATTGCTTACATTGGCGACAGTCTGAATGTGAGGGATTAGGACTGTGAGATTAGTTTAGAATTAGCGCAAGGCTATGAGAGAGAGCAGGGCAGTGGGATTGGATTGGGGATTGATTCAGGGCTATGGGGAGAGAGTGAGGCAGTGGGATTAGATTGGGAATTGATGCAGCACTACAGAGAGAGAGAGTGGGTTAGTGGGATTAGTTTGGGGATTAAGACAGGGCTATTGGAAAAGAATGGGTCACTGGGATTTGATAAATCCCTGTGTGGGTGTGTGATATTAGTTTTGGAATTTGTAAATCCTTGTGTGGGTTTAGTTTAGGAATCGGAAAATCCCTTTGTCAGAGGAGATTAATTTGGGAATTGGTGAATCCCTGTGGCTGGGGGATAAATTTGGGAATTGGTAAATTAGATTACTTACAGTGTGGAAACAGCCCTTCAGCCCAACAAGTCCACACCGACGCGTACTCACCCAGACTCACTCCCCTACACTACGGACAATTTAGCATGGCCAATTCACCTGACCTGCACATCTTTGGACTGTGGGAGGAAACCGGATCACCCGAAGGAAACCCACACGGGGAGAATGTGCAAACTCCACACAGTCAGTCGCCTGAGGCGGGAAGTGAACCCGGGTCTCTGGCACTGTGAGGCAGTAGTGCTAACCACTGTGCCACGGTGCTACCCATATCTGTGTGCAAGTGAGGGATAAATTTAGGAATTGAAAAATCCATGTCTGACAATGGGATTAGTTTGGGAATTGGCGAAACCCTGTCTGGGTGTGTGGGACTAGTTTGGGAATTGACAAATCCCTGTTTGGGAATGTAGGATTAGTTTAGAATTTGGTAAATCCCCATGTGGATTTAGTTTAGGAATTGTCAAATTCCTGTGGGGGGGGGGGGGGGGAAGGTGATGTAGGATTAGTTTGAGAATTGTTGAATGTGTATCTGACAATGGGATTAGTTTAGGAAATGGTGTGAGTGGGGGATAAATTTGGGAATTGATATATCTATGTTTGGCAATGGGAACTGGTAAATCCCTGTGTGTGCACTTGGGATTAATTTTGGGAATTTTGAGCTCCTTTTATTGGTGTATGGGACTAATTTGGAATTGGTAATTCCTCGTGTGAGATTAATTTGGGAGTTCGAAAATCCCTCTGTTGGGTGGAAGGGGGCGGGATTAATTTGGGAATCCCTGTGTGTGGGATTAGTTTAGGAATTGGTAAACCAAAATTTGGGGGAGTGTGATTGGAATGGGAATTGGCAAATCCCTGTGTAGGAACACAGGATTAGTTTGGGAATTGACAAATATGTTTTGGTGGTGGGGGGGGGAATGGGGCAGGGTCAATGGTGGCGGCATTCCCCAGAATCCCTCGGGGCTGTGACAGTCCCCCTATCTGTTTTGGGACGAAGTTGGGGCGCAGAGAGCCCGTCCGCGCATGCGCATTACTTGGGAGGTGTGTGCCGGACGATGCGCAGACGCAGTGGCAGTGGCTCACGTGCGCGGAGGGGCGGCGCATGCGCAGTGGAAAAGACCGCAGCTAGGGTGAAAAATCAACAGGGGAAAGGGGAAAAAAAAACAACAGGTAATGGCTGGGATTATACCAGGGTCTGACTGTACCTGGATTGCACTGTACCTGGGTTGTCTGCAGCAGGGTCCAACTGTACCTGGGTCAGACTGTATCAGGGTCTGTCTGCAATAGGTCCTGACTGCACAAGGATTGCACTGTACCTGGATCTGTTTGCAGCCAGGTCTGACTGTACCAGAATCAGACTGTACCAGGATTACAGTATGCTTTAGTCCGTCAGCAGCAGGGTCAGACTGTACCTGGATCTGTGTACTAGGACGACACTGTGCCTGAGTATGTCTGCAGCAGGGTCTGACTGTACCTGGTCAGATTGTACCTCGAACAGTTTGCCATAGATCCTGACTGTACTAGAATTACTGTACACTGTGCCCAGGTCTGTCTGCAGCAGGGTCCGACTGTGCCTGGGCCAGGTTGTACCTAGATCTGCCTGCGATAGGTCCTGACAACCTGGGTCTGACTGCACTGTGTCCGACTGTTCCCAGGTTTGACTGTACAGCAATCTGATTATCTCAGAGTCTGACTTTACCAAGGTTTGACTGCACAGGGATCTGACTATCCAAGTCTGTACAAGGGTCTGATTATTCAAATGCGTGACTATACCAGAGTGGGTGTGTCTGTATCAGAGTTTGAATGTATCATGGTCACTCAGTACCAGGGTACAATTGTACTAAGTGTGTCTTTATCATAGTCTGACTGTACCAGGGTCTAAGAGTGTGGTGCTGGAAAAGCACAGCTGGTCAGGCAGCATCCGAGGAGCAGGTGAATCAACATTTTGAGCATATGCTGTTCATTAGGAATGAGGAGGTGTCCGAAGAGGACTGAGAGATAAATGGGTGGGAGGGAGGGCTGGGGTGGGGGTGGGGCTGGGGTGAAGTAGCTGAGAATGCAATAGGTAGAAGTTGGGGGTGAAGGTAATAGGTCGGAGAGGAGGGTGGAGCAGATAGGTGGGAAGGAGGATGGACAGGTAGGACAAGAGGGCAGTGCCGAGTTAGAAAGTTAGATCTGGGAAAAGGTGGGGGAGGAGAAATGAGGCAAGTGGTGAAATCCACATTGATCCACTGTGGCTGGAGGATCCCAAGGTGTAAGATGAGGGGTTCGGGTGGTACAGATTTGGCGGTGGAGGAGACCCAGGATCTGCGGTCCTTGGTGGAGTGGGAGGAGCTGTTAGAGTGTTTGGCCACTGGGCAGTGGGGTTGTTTTGTGCCTGCATCCTGGAAATGTTCTCTGAAGCGTTCCACAAGTAGACATCCCGTCTCCCCAGTGTAGAGGAGACCACATCAGGAGCAATGGATACAATAGTTAATGTGTGTGAAAGTGCAGGTAAATCTGTGATGATATGGAAGGCTCCTTTGGGGCCTTGGATGGAGATAAGGGGTGAGGTGTGGGCAGAGTTTTTGCACTTCTTGTAGTGGCAAGCGAAGGTGCTGGGTGGGAAGGGTGGGTTGTTAGGAGGTGTGGGCCTAAAAGGGATTTGTGGAGGTCTTCATGGATTGCAGATAGGGGTGGGGACGGAAATATGATGGTGGGGTCTGTTTGTAGGTGGTGGAAATGGCAGGGGATGATGCATTGTATCTGGGAGTTAGTGGGGTGGAAGGTAAGGAATGGGAGGTTCTGACCTTGTTGCATTTGGAGGGGTGAGGCTCAAGGGCGGAGGTGCGGGAAATGGATAAGATGCACTGGAGGGCATCATCGACCATGTGGGAGAGGAAATTGTGGTCTTTGAAGAAGGAGGCCATCTGGTGTGTTCTGTGGTGGAATTGGTCCTCCTGGGAGGAATTGTGAATAAAGGATAGTGTTTTTACAGGAGGCAGGGTGGGAGGAAGTGTAGTCCAGGTAACTGTGGGAGTTGGGTTTGTAGTAGATGTCAGTGTTAAGTCCAGGGTCTGACTACCTAAATCTGTCAGTATTGTGGTCTGCCTGTTCCAGAAACTATATGTATCAGGGATAGACTGTTCCACAGTCTGTCTTTATCTGTGTCTGACTGTACTGAGGCCTGTCCGTATCAGGGTCTGAATGTAAAAGGGTTTGATTGTGCCAGTGTCTGGCCTAGGATCAGACTGTACCACAACCTGTCTTTATCAGAGTCTGACTGTACCAGTATCTGACTATACTGAAGCCTGTCTTTATCAGGGTCAGACTGTACTAGGTTTTATCTTTACTAGGGTCTGATTGTGCCAATGTCTATCTCTTCTAGGGTCTGACTGTCCCATAGTTTGTCTCTGTGTGTGATTGTATCAGGGTCTGATTTTGAAACAGGTTGTCTGTACCAGATGCTAAGTGTTCCAGGGTTTGATTATCCCAGAGTCTATCAGAATCTGACTGTACTAGTATTTGACTACCCCAAATTGTGACTGTACCAAGATTTATCTGTACCAATGCCATGTCAGCATCTTTCTCTACCGATGTCTGATTATCCCAGAGTCTGTCTGTACCAGTTTGTCTATACCAGGATCTGACAGTCTCAGAGTCGACTGTCCCAAGGATCTGATTGTATCAGAACTAGCCTATCCCAAGTTCCATCTGTACCACAGTCTTGCTATCCCAAAATATAACTATACCACGGTCATCCTGATGAAGGGCTTATTCCCAAAACATTGACTCTCCTGGTCCTTGGGTGCTGTCTGACCGGCTGTGCTTTTCCAGCAACACACTCTTCAACTATGGTCTACTTGTGCCATTTTCTGTCTGTCCCAGAATCTGTTAGTTCCAGGGTCTGACTGTATCAGTGTCTGATTACATCTATTCCATTGTTTGTACTAGAGTCTGACAATCCCAGAATCTGACAGCCCCAAGGTTTGACTATATCAGAGTCAGCTTATCCCAGGTTCTGTCTGTACAAAGGTCTGACTTTCCTGGGGCCTGTGTGTGCCAGAGTCTGTTGGTACCAGGTCCTAGCTGTCCAGGATGCTGCCTGTTTCAAGACCTAGCTGTCATATGATCTTAGTGATTTGGAGTCTGATCATTCAAGCGTCTGTACATGAGTTTTTCTGTATAGGGTCTGCCATGTTACCACCATTTGTCTATACTCAGGTTTTCACTTTTGATTGTCAAGTTTTGATTGTCCCAGTGCCTGTGTGTCCTTGTATCTCTCAACTGTCTCTCCTGCTGGGTCTGCCTGTTTCTCTGTGGATTAGCCTGTCTGAGTGTTTCCACCTGTCTGTATGTTATTTGGGTCTGCCTTTCTGTCTGAGTGTAACTGTTTGCCTGTCTGATTTGGTCTGTCTACCCCTCTGTCTGTGTCTCAGGGTCTGTCTCTCTGGGTCTGCCTGTCTCTCAAGCTCTTTACATGGGTCTGCCTGTCTCTCGAGCTCCTTACGTAGGTCTGCCTGCATCTCTGAGTCTGTCAGTCTGTGTGCATGCCTGTATCTCTGGGGTTGGCCCTCTGGTTCTTTTGTCCTTTGGGTGTGCCTGTCTCTCTGGGTGTGCCTGTCTCTCTGGGTGTGCCTGTCTCTCTGGGTCTGCCTGTCTCTCTGGGGTGTGCCTGTCTGGCTGTCTGTATCCATTTCTGTCTGTTCTGCCTGTCCCTCTCTTTCACTCACCTTTGCCTCTCTCTCTCTCTCTCTCTGTCTCCCCCTTGCCCGCCTGTGGACCACCTGAAAGACGAGGGTCTGCAGTAACCCCTGACCGGCCCCTGTTTAGCGACCAGCTCACCATGGATACCAAGCAGCAGGATGGCAGGATGGCACGGAGCCCGGTGCCCAGTCAGCAAAAGGCCCCGATCTCCCGCCCCACAGCCGAGGACCTCTTCATCTGCACCGTGTGTGGTCTCAGCTTTGATGGCACTGGCAGCTTTGCCAGGCACCAGCTCACCCACCTGGGAGACAAACCCTTTCAGTGCTCACACTGCGCCAAGTCTTTCACAGACTGGGTTCACTTGGCACAGCACCGGCAGGTCCACACGGGAGAGAGCCCTTTCAAGTGTCCTGTCTGTGGTGCATGCTTCAGTGACCTCTCCAATTTCTCACTCCACCATCGCACCCACTTCAGCTAGAAACAGACCCAGTGCCACCGACACTGTCCCCTACCCTCTCACTGAGACACTCACGCACACATTCACACACTTGCACACACGCATTCTCTCACACACACATTCAAAGACACGTTCACTCTCACACTCTCATTCACACGCACACACACACACAGTCTCACACATACACATTCACAGGCACACTCTCACACACGCAAATTGACACACAACCTCTCACTCATTTGTACATACACACACCTTCACAGACATACTCACTCACTGACACATACACACAAACACTCACGCATACTCTCAACCAGACAGAGGCACACATTCACACTCAAACGCACACTCACGTGCACTCTCACAAACACACACACTGGCACACATACTCATACACTCTCAACACAGACAGCCACACATGCTCATACACACACAAACACATACACATGTACTCATACACATGCAAACACTTACACACTCAGTCACTCTCTCCCCCCCCCCACACACACACACACACTCATACACACTCAGTCACACTGAGGAGTGGGGTGGATGGTGGAGAGGACATCGGAGAAAGGGATTTTCCGGAGGATAGGAGGTGGACTGTCAGGGAAGGTGAAACATTGGCTGTGATTACATAAGGAGGGAGTCACCAGGAGAGTGGCCACCTTGCAGCCTTGGGGACTTGTAGCTAAGAGCAGCAAGTCCATTCCAGTCAGCAGACAGAGACAGGCAGATGAGGGAATACAGTCGCACTGTCTCCCTGCCCTGGGTATCTCAGCAACACTGGGGATGTCACACTCGCACCAGAACTGCATTAAATGTATCAACTGGCTGAGGATATGTGTAATTAACATCAAATACAAACAGGACGTGAACCATGTTTTAGAGTGTCTGTCTGCCTCAATACCTCTGGGCATCACTGTATCTGTATCAATGGACAATACAATCATATTCCCCCAGGTATCTGTTATTTTACACATAAACCATTCCAAACCCCTCGATTAGATTCCAGTCTGTAACTCCCTCCCGGGGTATCTGTTATTCTACACATAAACCATTCCAAACCCCTCAATTAGATTCCAGTCTGTAACTCCCTCCCGGGGTATCTGTTAATCTGTATATAAACCACCCTGAACCCCTCAATTAGATTCCAGTCTGTAACTCCCTCCCGGGGTATCTGTTATTCTGTATATAACCACCCCAAACCCCTCGATTAGATTCCAGTCTGTAACTCCCTCCTGGAGTATCTGTTATTCTGTATATAAACCACCCCGAACCCCTCGATTAGATTCCAGTCTGTAACTCCCTCCCCGGGGTATCTGTTATTCTGTATATAAACCACCTCAAACCCCTCGATTAGATTCCAGCCTGTAACTCACTCCCGGGGTATCTGTTATTCTGTATATAAACCACCTCAAACCCCTCGATTAGATTCCAGCCTGTAACTCACTCCCGGGGTATCTGTTATTCTGTATATAAACCACCCTGAACCCCTCAATTAGATTCCAGTCTATAACTCCCTCACGGAGTATCTGTTATTCTGTATATAAACCCCACCCCGAACCCCTCGATTAGATTCTAGTCTGTAACACCCTCCCGGCTATCTGTTATTCTGTATATAAACCACCCTGAACCCCTCAATTAGATCCCAGTCTGTAACTCCCTCCCCGGGGAGCTGTTATTCTGTGTATAAACCACCCTGAACCTCTCGATTAGATTCTAGTCTGTAACTCCCTCCCGGGTATCTGTTATTCTGTATATAAACCACCCCGAACCCCTCGATTAGATTCCAGTCTGTAACTCCCTCCCGGGGTATCTGTTATTCTGTATATAAACCACCCCCAACCCCTCGATTAGATTCCAGTCTGTAACTCCCTCCCGGGGTATCTGTTATTCTGTATATAAACCACCCCGAACCCCTCGATTAGATTCCAGCCTGTAACTCCCTCCGGGGTATCTGTTATTCTGTATATAAACCCCACCCCGAACCCCTCGATTAGTTTCCAGTCTGTAACTCCCTCCCGGGTATCTGTTGATCTGTGTATAAACCATCCTGAACCCCTCAATTCGATTCCGGTCTGTAACTCACTCCCGGGAATGCCAGTCCTGCCATCCCAAGAAACAGACTGGTAAACCTTTGCTGCACTCCCTCCATGGCCAGAACATTGTTCTTCAGATGAGGAGACCCCAAAATAGTGTACATAATATTTCAGGTGTGGCCTCACCTTGGACAATGGCGGCAAAACATCCCTGCTCCTGTACTCGATTCCTCTTGCTATGAAGGCCAAACACCTATTTGCTTCCTTCACTGCCCGCCGCCCACTTTCCCAAACTATCGGCATTCCGATAATCCGTCTTCCTGGTGGGAACCTGAAGTTCCACATCAAACTCGACCTGCTGTGCCTTTTCCCACTGTCCAAACCACACTGAAGCATCTCTGCATCCTCCTCACAGCTCACCCTCACCGATCAACTTTGTGTTTGAAACTTGGGGGGGGGGGGGGGCAGGAGAATGCCATTCGGTTTTTCTATCCCAGTCTGGCCATTCAATACGATGGTTAAAAACAAGGACTGCAGCCGCTGGAAACCAGATTCTGGATTAGTGGTGCTGGAAAAGCACAGCAGTTCAGGCAGCATCCGAGGATTTTTTCCAGCACCACTAATCCAGAACCATTCAATACGATGATGGCTGAACTTCTAACTCCATCACCTGTTGTATGCTTTCTCTTGAAAATCACATTTAATTTAGTTCGATTCTGTTGGACCTGCCGCACACACTGTCCCAACCACCTTGTGTTAACCTCCTGCCTCGTTTTGTTTACGAGTGTAGGGTTTAAGGTGTGGATGAAAGATTTAAAAGGGGGGAATATTTTCATGCAGAGAGTGGAGTGTGTATGGAATAAGCTACCAGAACAGGTTGTGGAGGTGGGTATAATTGTGACATTTAAAAGGCTATTGAATGTGTACCTGAATTAGAAGGGTTTAACAGGGATGTGGGCTAAGTGCTGGAAAGCAGGACCTGGTCAACCCTAAGTTGCTGAGAGTCTGGAACCCCTCAGTCAACTGAAAAGGAGTACCAACAGACTTCCATTTGAAGATATAAGCTGGCCCTCTTGCAAGAAGGCAGGATAATCCCAAGTGAATGTGAGCTTCTTCCCTTTGCTTCACCCTGTTAAAGCTGCCCGCTCTCCTGGGTATACCACTAACAGGGTCTGACCTGAAAGCCCTCATCGATCAAGCCAACATCAACATGTAGAAGGTCATCGGGGGGAACCAGTGGACTCTTGGTGTTTGTTTCAAAGGGAGTGGGGTCTAAACCTTGGGAGGTTTTTTTTGCTAAGACAAGACAACAGTCAGAGCACAGCTGGGATACTGTGAACAGTTGTACTGAACATGAATCCGAAGGGACTGTCTGATGAGTGGGAGGCTGAGTTGGGTGGGCCTATCCGTACTGGAGTTTAGAAAAATGAGATGCAACCTTTACTGAAATAGAATACTCACAGTATGACTTGACAGGGGAGATGCTGGAAAGCATCCTCTCAGCATCCCCTGTCAATTCCCACACCTTTAGGATAGTCTGTGTTTCAAATAGATCACCCTCTCATTCTTCTAAACATACAATGGAAACAGGACCGACAGCAGGTAGTGAAGGAGGCTAATAGCATGCTGGCCTTCATAACAAGAGGGATTGAGTGTAGAAGCAAAGAGGTTCTTCTGCAGCTGTACAGGGCCCTGGTGAGACCACACCTGGAATACTGTGTGCAGTTCTGGTCTCCAAATTTGAGGAAAGACATTCTGGCTATTGAGGGAGTGCAGCGTAGGTTCACGAGGTCAATTCCTGGAATGGTGGGACTACCTTACGCTGAAAGACTGGAGCGACTGGGCTTGTATATCCTTGAGTTTAGAAGACTGAGAGGGGATCTGATTGAGACATATAAGATTATGAAAGGATTGGACACTCTGGCGGCAGGAAACATGTTTCCGCTGATGGGTGAGTCCCAAACCAGAGGACACAGCTTAAAAATATGGGGTAGGCCATTTAGGACAGAGATGAGGAGAAACTTCTTCACCCAGAGAGTGGTGGCTGTGTGGGATGCTCTGCCCCAGAGGGCAGTGGAGGCCCAGTCTCTGGATTCATTTAAGAAAGAGTTGGATAGAGCTCTCAAGGATTGTGGGATCAAGGGTTATGGAGATAAGGCAGGAACAGGATACTGATTAGGAATGATTAGCCATGATCATATTGAATGGTGGTGCAGGCTCGAAGGGCTGAATGGCCTACTCCTGCACCTACTGTCTATTGTCTAGCCTGTCTAACCTTTACACTGAAGACAGAAACCCCACTGCCACCTCCATCCCAGGAGTCATTCGAGTGAAACTTGTGTGAACCGTCTCCAGTGTTTGGATAATCTGTTAAAATGCATAGCTGGTAGCCTCTTCTCAAGCTCCGTCTTTGCTGCCTGCCATTTTCTCTCCAACATGCAGCTAGTTTCTCCATGCACACTCTCCTCTCCCCTAATCTCTGTCACCCAAACACCACACACATGGTGCAGGACTCACTGCCCTTCCCCCTTGTTCAAAACGCACGGAAGCTGGTTGGTGAGAAACCCGGCTTTAATCTGACGTACAGAGGTGCTACGTGTTGCCTTGCTGTTGTTGTTGTAGTTGCAGTGCTACATCCAGCTCACGGACAGACTCCCAGGGGTCGAGTTCCTGGAGGAATTAGGATGGTTCTGGTGTCAATGGGGCATGGTGTTGATGTTGGTGCTGATGGGGGTCCAGTGTTGGTGTCGGTTCTGTTGGGGACTCGGTGTTGGTGGGGGCTTGGTGTTGGTGTCGGTTCTGGTGCGGGCTCGGTGTTGTTGTTTCTGGTGGGAGCTCGGTGTTGCTGTCAGTTCTGGTGGGGGCTCGGTGTTGGTTGTGGTGTGGGGCTTGGTGTTGGTGTTGGTTCTGGTGGGACACGGGGTTGGTGTCAGTTCTGGTGGGACACGGGGTTGGTGTCAGTTCTGGTGGGAGCTTGGTGTTGATTCTGGTGGGGGCTAGGTGTTGGTGTCGATTCTGGTGGGGGCTTGGTGTTGGTATTGTTTCTGGTGGGGGCTCGGTGTTGGTGTTGGTTCTGGTGGGAGTTCGGTGTTGGTGTCGGTTCTGGTGGGGGCTTGGTGTTGGTTTTGTTTCTGGTGGGGGCTCGGTGTTGGTGTTGGTTCTGGTGGGAGTTCGGTGTTGGTGTCGGTTCTGGTGGGGGCTTGGTGTTGGTATTGTTTCTGGTGGGGGCTCGGTGTTGGTTTTGTTTCTGGTGGGGGCTCGGTGTGGGTGTCAGTTCTGGTAGGGGCTTGGTGCTGGTGTTGGTTCTGGTGTGGGGCTTGGTGTTGGTTCTGGTGGGGGCTCGGTGTTGGTGTTGGTTCTGGTGTGGGGCTCGGTGTTGGTTCTAGTGGGGGCTCGGTGTTGGTTCTGGTGGGGGCTCGGTGTTGGTGTTGGTTCTGGGGGGGGCTAGGCTAGGTGTTGATGTCGGTTCTGGTGGGAGCTCGGTGTTGGTGTCGGTTCTGGTGGGAGCTCGGTGTTGGTGTCAGTTCTGGTGGGGGCACGGTGTTGGTGTCGATTCTGGTGGTGGTTCAGTATTGGTGTCAGTGTCTGTTCTGGTTGGGGATTGGTGTTGGTGTTGGTTCTGGTGTGGGCTCGGTGTTGGTGTTGGTTCTGGTCGGGGATTGGTGTTGGTGTCGGTTCTGGTGTGGGCTCGGTGTTAGTGTTGATTCTGGTGGAGCTCAGTGTTGGTGTTGGTCCTGGTGGGGCTCGGTGTTGGTGTCTATTCTGGTGGTGGCTCGGTGTTGGTGTCATTTCTGGTCAGGGATTGGTGTTGGTGTAAGTTCTGGTGGGGGCTCGGTGTTGGTGTCGGTTCTGGTTCTGGTGGGGTCTTGGTGCTGGTTCTGGTGGGTGCTCGGTGTTGGTGTTGGTTCTGGTGGGGGCTCGGTGTTGTTGTCGGTTCTGATGGGGTCTTGGTGTTGGTGTCGGTTCTGGTGGGTGCTCGGTGTTGGTTCTGGTGGGGGCTCGGTGATGGTGCTGGTTCTGGTGGGGGCTTGGAGTTAGTTTTGGTTCTGGTGAGGGCTCAGAGTGTGTGTCAGTTCTGATGGGGGCTCGGCATTGGTGTTGGTTCTGGCGAGTGTTGGTTTTGGTGGTATGTTCTCATGGCAGAGTGTCCTGGTCGGGTGGGCCGAGGGCCCAGCGCCGGCGGTGATGACACGCCCAATGCCGGCGGTGGATGTGCCGGTGCCGGGAGAGATTGGAGGACTGGTTGAAGCCCTTGCCGCAGAGCAGGCACCGAAAGGGCCTCTCGCCAGTGTGGACACGCTGGTGCTGCTCCAGGCTGGACATCCGGTTGAAGTCCTTGCCGCAGAGCGGGCACCGGAAGGGCCGCTCCCCGGTGTGGATGCGCCTGTGCCGTGCCAGGTTGGATGACTGGGTGAAGGACTTGCCACACTCGCCACACCGGTGCCAGCGCTCCCCGGTGTGCACCAGCCGGTGCCGCCGGAGGTCGGACGCCTGGCGGAAACATTTGCCACAGCATGGGCAGCCATGCGCTGGCTGGAGGGCGTGTGTGCGGCAGTGCCGGGCTAAGTTGGATGAGCGGCTGAAACCCTTGCCACAGGTGGTACAGCAGTGGCTGGCGTGGACCCTCTGGTGCAAGGAGAATGGCGACGCCCCGGTCACACCGCGCCCACACACCGAGCAGATGTACACCTCCTCCTCTTCCCCGGTTCCAGCAACCAGCAACTCCCCAGGCTGCTCAGGGACTGCCTCAGCCATGTCCGGTGCCTCCTGCTGGCCAGGAGCAGCAGAAACCCCCATCGCCGCTGCAGTCAGCTCCTGTCGAACTGGCTCCCGGACACAGGTAAGCATCCTCTTACTGTCCCAGCCTCACCGGGGCCACAGCTTTCTCTTCATCATCTCTACTGCGGGACAGAGAGAAGGAGAGGTGTCAGAGAGAGAGAAAAGCACGTAGAGAGAGAGAACGAGAGATGTCAGGGAGACAGAGAGAGTGAGAGAGTGAGGAAAACAGAGAGGGAGGAGATGTCGGACAGAAACAGAGAGAAAGAGAGAGAGAGAGAGTGTGTGACAGAAAGAGAGAGGGAGACTGACAGAGCCAGAGGGAGAGAGAAAGACACAGGCAGAGAGAAAGAGAAAAGGACATCAGAGATAAAGTGAGAAAGAGAAAGAGAAAAGGAGGGGCAAAGAGACTAGGAGTTATGTCAGAATGAGAGAGCATAAAGGAGAGACATCAGAGAGAGAGATAGAGAAGGGAAATGAGAGATATGAGAGACAGAGAAAGAGAACGGGGAAAGGAGATACCTAGATAGAGACAGAGGAGAAAGGAGAAAGATGAGACAGGTGGGAGAAAGGAGAAAGATAGAGAGAACTGGCAGCCTCTCACACCAGTTCATGCGACAGTCTCCCGCTCTCTCTCTCTCCGCGATCCATTTCCCACCATCTCCCCTGAACGGTGCCCCCTCTCCCCCATTCTCAGGTTTTTTCCTCTGCCCCTCCTTTCACAAGTTGGATTTTCTCCCATCTCTCTCATCTGGCTGAATAAATTCTTCGATTGGTTTCACATGTTGGCGCAACATCGAGGGCTGAAGGGCCTGTACTGCGCTCTAACATTATACGTTCAATGCAGTTCAAAACAGTCTTCCCTTCACTCTGAGGCTGTGCCCTCAGGTTCGAGTCTCGAACAGTCACAGAGATGTACAGCATGGAAACAGACCCTTCGGTCCAACTCATTCATGCTGACCAGATACTCTAAGTTACCACTTGGCCCATGTCCCTCTAAACCCTTCCTCTCCATGTCCCCCATCCAGATGCCTTTTAAATGTTGTAATTGTACCAGCCTCCACCACTTCCTCTGGCAGCTCGTTTCACACACATACCACCCTTTGCATGAAACATTTGCTTCTCAGGTCCCCCTTTAATCCTTCCCCTTACACCTTAAATCTATAACCCCTAGGTTTGGACACTACTGCCCGGAGGAAAAGACCTTGGCTAGTCATCCTATCCATGCCCCTCAGGATTTTATAAACCTCTATAAGGTCACCCCTCAATCTTCAATGCTCCAAGGAAAATAGCCCCAGCCTATTCAACCTTCTGCTACTAATCTTCTTGTCCACTCTATCCAGGCCTTTTGGTATTTTGTAAGTTGCAATCAGATTCCTCCTAATCCTTCTAAACTCCAATAAGTTCAGACTCAGAGTCCTCAACCTCTCCTCACACGACAAGCTCTTCATCCCCAGGATCATTCTTGTATCCAAGGGTCCCCTCCAAAGCCAGCACATCCTTCTTTATGTATGGGTCCAAAACAGCTCATAATACTCTAAATGCAATTTGACCAGACTCTTAGCAGTACATTTCTGCTCTTGTATTTTATCCCGACCACCAACTGAGCCTGCCTGTTAGCCTTCAAGATTGTTTTGAAAAAGGACTCCCAAGTCCATTTTGTGCTCCAGGTTTCAGAAGCCTTTCATCACGTAGGAAATAGTCTAAGTTCTACTCCTTCGCCCCCCCCCCCGTAGACCTCTCGGTCAAAATGCAGAGCCTGATCCCACATTTCCATGTTAAAATTGTAAACGCCATTCATCTGCTCAGTGTGTCAGCCTGGCAATGCCCTTGTTACGGCCATGTCGCTATCTGCCACCCTGTCAGCTGGTACTAATGCCCACTCTCTTCAATATCACTTTGAGGGGGCACACCTGAATCATTCCTAACCATGCAAAGAACTTGCCCTTCCCACACCCTTTCCAACCTTCAACAAAGGAATAAAAAAAATGGAAAAAATGGGGAGAGGAAAGTTTAAGCATTTTGCAAAACAAAAAGACCCATCTTCCCCCAAACCAATCTCCCCCTCCCCACCCCTACAGACCTGGGCTGAGTTTATTATTGTCTGCTTTCTTATGCAAATAAAAAAAAGGTTATTTTCCTGCGGAATTACAACAAACGTCGACCCTTCCAGGCGGGGAAGTCTGCATTAGTGCCTATGCATGCTTCTCCTTACCCGGGGGAAGCAGTCTGGGATTGCACCCCCTCCTCCACAAATCCCAGTCTCTCTTTCCCAGCTCCTGTGACAATGGCCGCCCGGCCGGCGCTGCGCATGCGCCTCGCAAGCCTCGCCCGCCCCCATGGCCGAGATAGACCGCTTTTCCGAGCGCGGGGCGCTTTGGGTAATAAGGCAGCCATTACTCCATTGTGCCTGATTCCCCTTTGAACTTCACTCATAATATGTGTCCTCCGAGCTTTCAACCCCCCACCATTTCTTCTCTGATCAGAAGATAGCTAGGGAGGGAATCATCCATCCAAAGAGACCCTTTGGCCCATCAGATCTGTACCACCATAGTTATACCACCCCTCAAGAAGGGTCACTGGATGTGAAACTTTAACTTTCTTTGCACAGCTGCTGGCAGACCTGCTGAGTTCTCCAGAAATTTCTGTTTTTATTTGTAAATCTACACTAGTACCACTTGCCTACCTGGACCCCATAGCCTTGAATGCTATGATAATTCAAAATGCTCATTCAAGTATTCTTGTAAGTAAGTGATTGTAAGTGTGAAAATAATTCAAAGTGGAGTGGATGAGGCCAAAACTGCGTTTTTTCATCTCCTCCTCATATCTCAGGGGTAACATCAATTGGCGAAAACTGCTCTGTGTCTCCAAAGACATTGTTTGGAGGTCAAAACAACCGCACAACCTGGGAGAATCAACTACACATTGATTAGCCGAATCGGGTCGGTCAGGGTAGCCTCGAGAAGGAGTTTATTGAATCCACAATAGTTTTCTTGAACAGTATGTAATGGAACTGACAAGTGAGCAAGCTGTCCTAGATCTGGTCCTTTGTAATGAGACAGGAATAATTAATGATTTCGTACTGAGGGATCCTCTTGGAAGGGTTGATCACAGTCTGGTTGAATTTAGAATACAGATGGAAAGCGAGAAAATAAAATCCAATACCAGGGCCGTGTGCTTAAACAAAGGAGACTACAATAGGATGAAGGAGGAGTTGGCTAAAGTAGATGGGAAGCAAAGACATTATTGTGGGGCAATTGGCAAACAGTAGAGGATTTTCAAAGCAATGTTTCAAAGTGCTCAGCAAAAGTATAAATGAATGAAAAGAAAGACTGTAAGAAAAGAAGTAATCGACCATGGGCATCTAAGAAAATAAAGGAGGCTTATCAAATTGAAAGAGAAGGCATACAACGTGTCCGAGATCAGCAGGAAACTAGAAGTAGGGATAGCTTTAAAGGTCAACAGAAAGTCATGAAAAAAGCTGTAAAGAAAAGTAAGATAGGTTATGAGAATAAACTATGTCAGAATATAAAGATAGATAACAAATATTTCTATAAATATATATAATGAAAAAGAGTGGATAAAGTAAACATTGGTCCTTTAGAGGATGAGAAGGGGCATTTAGTCACAGGATATGAGGAAATCGGTGAGGCATTAAATAGGTATTCTGTGTTAGTCTTCACAGTGAAGGACATGAGTAACATGCCAGTGATTGACAAAGAGACGAGGGTAGGAGAGGATTTGGAAACAATTATTATCACAAAAGAGATGATGTTAGCCAAGTTAATGGAGCTAAGGGTAGACAAATCTCCCGGCCCTGATGGAATGCATTCCAGGGTGCCAAAAGAGGTAGCAGGAGAAATAGCAAATGCACTTGTGGTAAGTTTGCAAAATTCACTGGACTCTGAGGCAGTTCCAGCAGATTAGAAAACAGCAAATGTGATGCCACTGTTTAAAGAAAGGAGGTAGACAAAAGATGAGGAATTATAGACCAGTTAGCTTAACTTCTGTAGTGGGGAAGATGCTTGAGGCTATTATCAAGGTAGAAATAGCAAGGCAGCTAGATAGAAATAGTCCCATTGGCAGGTGAGACATAGGTTTATGAAGGGCAGGTCATGCTTAACTAATCTACTGGAATTCTATCAAGACTTTATGAGCATGGTGGATAATGGGGACCAAGTAGATGTAGTGCATCTAGATTTTCACAGGCATTCAAAAGGCTGCTGCATAAAATAAAGATGCAAGGTGTTAAGGCAATGTATTAGCATGGATAGAGGATTGGTTAACTAACACGGAGCAAAGAGTGGGGATAAATGAGTGTCTTTCTGGTTGGCAATCAGTGACTAGTCTGCCTCAGAGATCAGTACTGGTACTGCAATTATTCACAATTTACACAGATTTAGAGTTGGGGACCACATGTAGCGTGTCAAAATTTGTGGATGACACTAAGATGAGTAATAGAGCAAAGTGTGCAGAGGACTGTGAAACTTTGCAAAAGGCCATAGATAGTTTAAGTGTGTGGCAGATGGAGTACAATGTTAATAAATGTGAAGTCACCCATTTTGGTAGGAATAGTAAAATATAAATTAACTGCAAAAAATGGTAAGAAATTGAAGCATGCTGTTGTGTGGAGGGATCTGAATGTCCTTCTGCATAGAACATAGAACATAGAACAATACAGCACAGAACAGGCCCTTCGGCCCACGATGTTGTGCCGAACATTTGTCCGAGCTTAAGCACCCATCCATGTACCTATCCAATTGCCGCTTATAGGTCACCAATGATTCTGACTCTACCACTCCCACAGGCAGCGCATTCCATGCCCCCACCATTCTCTGGGTAAAGAACCTACCCCTGACATCTCCCCTATACCTTCCACCCTTCACCTTAAATTTATGTCCCCTTGTAACACTCTGTTGTACCCAGGGAAAAAGTTTCTGACTGTCTACTCTATCTATTCCTTTGATCATCTTATAAACCTCTGTCAAGTCACCCCTCATCCTTTGCCGTTCCAATGAGAAAAGGCCTATCACTCCCAACCTATCCTCGTATGACCTATTCTCCATTCCAGGCAACATCCTGGTAAATCTTCTCTGCACCCTCTCCAAAGCTTCCACATCTTTCCTAAAATGAGGCGACCAGAACTGCACACAGTACTCCAAATGTGGCCTAACCAAGGTCCTGTACAGCTGCAACATCACTTCACGACTCTTGAATTCAATCCCTCTGCTAATGAACGGCTAATACACCATAGGCCTTCTTACAAGCTCTATCCACCTGAGTGGCAACTTTCAAAGATCTATGAACATAGACCCCAAGATCCCTCTGCTCCTCCACCTTACTAAGAACCCTACCGTTAACCATGTATTCCGCATTCTTATTTGTCCTTCCAAAATGGACAACCTCACACTTGACAGGGTTGAACTCCATCTGCCACTCCTCAGCCCAGCTCTGCATCATATCTAAGTCTCTTTGCAGCCAACAACAGCCCTCCTCACTATTCACAACTCCACCAATCTTCGTATCATCTGCAAATTTACTGACCCACCCTTCGACTCCCTCTTCCAAGTCATTAATAAAAATTACAAACAGCAGAGGACCCATGAATCACAGGAGCTTGGTCTGCAGATGCAGCAGGAAGTTTGTCCATCATTGCTAAATGGATTAAGTTTAAAAGCAGAGAGGTTATGTTGCAGCAGTATCGGATGTTGGTGAGGCCACACCTGGAGTACTTTGTGCAGTTTTGGTCTCCTTACTTGAGAAAGGATGTATTGGCACAAGGGTGAGAGGGTGCAGAGGAGGTTCACTAGGTTGATTCTGGAGTTTAGGGGATTGGGTTATGAGGGGAGACTGATTAGACTGGGATTATACTAATTGGAATTTAGAAGAAAGAGGGGCGATCTTATAGAAACGTATTAAATTATGAAGTGAATAGATAAAATAGAAATAGAGAGGACTTTTCCAGGGGCAGGTGAAACTAGGACAAGAGGGCATAGTCTCAAAATTAGGGGGAGTAGATTTAAGACCAAACTGAGGAGGAATCTTTCACTCAGGGTTGTACAAAGCTCTGGTACAGCCACACTTGGAGTATTGTGTACAGTTCTGGTCACCGCATTATAAGAAGGATGTGGAAGCTTTGGAAAGGGTGCAGAGGAGATTTACTAGGATGTTGCCTGGTATGGAAGGAATGTCTTACGAGGAAAGGCTGAGGAACTTGAGGCTGTTCTCATTAGAGAGAAGAAGGTTGACAGGTGACTTAATAGAGACATATAAGATAATCAGAGGTGGACAGGGAGAGCCTTTTTCCAAGTATGGGGATGGCAAACATGAGGGGACATAACTTTAAAGTGAGGGGAGATAGGTATAAGACAGGTGTCAGAGGTAGTTTCTTTACTCAGAGAGTAGTAAAGGTATGGAATGCTTTGCCTGCAACGGTAGTAGATTCGCCAGGTTTAAGTGCATTTAAGTGGTCATTGGACAGGCATATGGACGTACGTGGAATGGTGTAGGTGGGATGGGCTTCAGATTAGTATGACAGGGCGGCGCAACATCGAGGGCCGAAGGGCCTGTACTGCGCTGTAATGTTCGATGTTCTATGTAAATCTATGGAATTCCCTATGGAAGTAGTTAAGGCTCCCTCAGTAAATGCTTTCAAAGCCAAGGTAGATAATGTTTTGAACAGTAAAGGAATTAAGTGGAGCTGAGGCCGTGAAAGGATCAGCCATGGTCTTATTGAATGGGGGAGCAGGCTACATATACTCCTGTGCAGAGGGATCTGGGTGGCCCCTATTTCTTATGTTCTCACGTCTATTACTCTTAAAATAAAATCTGTCCCCGGGGGTAGTGATGTGGGGAGGCCACCAGAGGGTGGCATTGTATCACTTAAAACATATGGAGTGAGCAAGCGCGCACGAGAGAGAGAGAGAGAGAGACTTCTTAATTCATTCCTTCAATCAAACTTCCCTTCAGTGAGTCCTGTCAGCCAGAGGTAGACAGACAGACATAAACACACATATGGGAACACACATCAACATGACTGACCTTGGCTATTCACCCCATCCAAGCCCTTTGTGTTTTTATAAACTTCTATAATGTCACTCCATAGCCCCTGAAGCTCCAGGGAAAACAGCCCCAGCCTGTTCAGCCTCTCTCTGTAGTTCAAACCCTCCAACCCTGGCAACATCTCTGTATATCTTTTCTGAACCCTTTCAAGTTTTACAAGATTCATCCTATAACAGAGAGACCAGAATCACACGTGGTATTTCAAAAGTGGCCTAACCAATATCCTGTACAGCTGTAATGTGACCTTCCAACTCCTGTACGTACTGACACACACACACACACTCACACACGCGCACACACTCTCTCACACACACACACACACACACACAGACAGACTCACATACACACAGACACACACACACAGACTCTCTGCGCAGTAACTGACACTACCCTGAGTTTAACCGTCTTTAACACAGTTTGTGACAACCAGCTAATTTCCAGCTTTTACGGACATAATCTCGATGAGAAAGTGGGACAGGATGTGTTGTCCCCCTCTGAATTGTCAGGAAGGAGGTGAATGTGTTTAATAAGTTCATTATCATTTGCACAATAAGTAAACATCCACTCGTATACCAGATCCACGTAATCAAATGATATCCATCTGTGAAATGGATTGATGTTCATTCTCAGAAATTCATTAAAAGTAACATTTGCTGACCTAGCTGGTTAATTTCAGTCCCACTCACACTTTGTGTTGGTCTGTGTGAAAATACTGTGTTCTCCTGTGGGATAAATCTGAGTTCCTTACCTACAGAATCCTTTGTTCCCTTTTCTGAGTAAAAATGTGTTGTAGCTGGTTTGAAACTGCAGCTTTGTCTCTGTGCAAAGTTCAGGTTAGGTTTTTGCACGTGTGAGAGAGAGAGTAAAAATGTGTATGTGTGTGAGAGAGAGAGTATGTATGTGCATGTGTGACAGTGAGTGTGAAGGTGTATATGTGTGTGTGTGTGTGTGTGTGAGAGAGAGAGAGAGAGATGAAGTATGAGTGAGGGGGAGGGATGGGGACCATCTGGGCTGAACTATTGAGTTACTGCTTTCTCTCATAATTCCTCCCTCCCCCTGATCATCGTCCGTTCCCTCTTGGTCTGCTGCTTACTGGTTGGGAGGTGTGTTCCTGGTAGAAAGAGCTGGGATCTGACTGGATGAGCTGGGGTTTACTGGGAAGAGAGAAGGGTTTGAGTGACAGACCTGGGGGCAGCCATACATCCTTTTGCCATGTGGCCAGAAGCGGGAGGTCAGTGTCAGAGGGTTTCTGTCTGTGTGTTTGAGTGAGTGAGCGAGAAACATTTTGACTATAACCTGGTGTTGTGTGATTTTCAACTTGGTCCACCCCAATCCAACACTGGCACCTTCAAATCGAGAAAGAGAGTGTATGGGTACTGCTGGAATATCAATGCCAGGTTTGATTCTTTACACACCCCTGCCCCCCACCCCCACCCCCACCGTTTCCTGAAGCAAACCCCAGGGGCAAGGTCTGTCCCTCATGGAAAAGAGGGAGTGTGAGAAACCATTGAGGCAGAGACAGTCCTGGGACCTACAGCAGTGGTGAGTGTCACCTCTTCCTGAACTCCTGTCTTTCTCTGACTGACTTCTCTTTATGACTTTCTCTGCTTCTGCCTCTTGCACCCTCTCTCTCTCTCTCTCTGTGTCACATTCTCTCTCTCTCTCTCTGTCACATTCTCTCTCTCTCTCTGTGTCTTGTCTCTATTTTGCTATCTCGCTCTTTGTCTCTTTTTCTTTCTTTCTCTCACTTGTGGTTCTGTCTCTCACAAAGCCAACTCTTGTATTGCTTTATTTCATTCTCCCATTCTCTTTGTCCCCTCCCTCTGTCTCTCTTTCTCTCTGTGTATTTTCCCTCCATCTTTCTCTCTTCATCTTTCTCTTTGCCTCAATTTTCCTCTGCCCCATGTTTTTCACTGCATCTTTTTTTTTCCCACAGCCCCCCCCCCCCCCCACCCCCACCCCTCAAAATTTTGTCTCCATCTAAATTTGCCGAATTTGGGCCCTGCCAAATTCGCACCCGAGAATTTTGTGTCACCCAATTTTGAGCCCCCCTTCTAGTTCGCTCATTTCATACCTTCCCCTCCTCCATTTTCTGCCCCCCCCCCAAACACCCCGATGTTCCCTAAACATGTTTCACTGCCTCATAGTTTTGCTCCTCTCTTTACCCATCCCCAAGGTGTGTCACTCAGTTTTGCCCTCTCCCCACAGTTTTCTACCCAATCCCCAAACCTTGGACCCCTCCAAATAACGTTGCTCCTCCTCAGGTAATTGCACTCCCCTGCACAAATATTTTGCCAGCCACCTGGCAAATACTATCCCCTCAAATATGCATTTCCCCCATTTCAGTTCTCCCCCAAATATTGCCCCCAAAGTTTGTCCTCCATCACAGTTGTGGGATATAGGTAAAGTAGTGTTACTTCTGCAATCATAATTACTTGTGCAAGGTAAATGCACTCACACCAGTGTATAGTTGTTTCAACCAAGAGCTGAGTCAAAAAGAATGAAAACTATGTGAAGGAAATGTATAATTGTTTTTGTATTAGCTAAAATGTGCATACAAGAATGAAACGTGCCTGCAAACAATGGTAGATGTTATAGACAAATAGATAAGGTGCTGTGAGGATGTAGGTTAAGCCAGATATGCTTGTACAAACAGTAGTTATAAGCATCTGTTTCCCACTTCTGCAAAAACACAAAAACAAACCCCAATTAAAAAGTCATAAGGATCAATATGGTTGGGGAAAGGGAGGAAATGTCACAGCTGGGGGAAATATATAGTAGTGAAGGAGGATATACCTAACAATGGGCCTCAGCAGGATGTGGTGACATAGCCGAGTAAAACTTGTCCTTTGTTATGTACAAGGCCGGATAAGGCAACAGAGAAACAATAGTAATGGGCACCGGGTTGGGAGTAGTGAATCCTGTATAAGATATGTACTTGCTAAACTCTGCGTGCCCTATTCCAGGCACCACGCTTACAACTGTATAATAAACATACTGATTGCTTCAGATCTTGTCTCGGACTGAAATTATTGAAGTGAGTGAGCTTCGTTTCTCACACAATATTTCAACTCACCCACTTTGTGTGCCCCCCCCCCCCAATATTGGCCACTCCCACAAAACTTTGAGATCCCTTCAAATATTCCCCACACTGAGCCATAGTCCACAAATATTTTGCCCCCCCCAAAAACTATTTCTGCTTCTCAGTTTCTAATTCCACTCGCCATGGAGCTTTACCTGCCTCATTCTAGTTTTGCAGGGGACAGAGAGGGGTTAACTGTTGGAAAGGATTGTTCCCATTGACTGCAACCTTGATGCTGTCTGTGGGGGGGGAGCGGTGCGGGGGCTTTGAGGAAGTGTGGGGGTGGGGGGAGGTCAGTGAAGGCTCTGGGAATGGGGAGCAGGGGAGTGCTATGTATTTCAAATGAGCAGAAACTGCAGGGTCTGACCTCTGCCTACCAAATGTATTGGATTAAATTGACCCTCTCTGTCAACATGGGGGGGTCATGTTAACATTTTGTTGCTTGTGGGATCCTGCACAGCAAGGTGAGGGTGGGAGTGGGGGGGGGGTTAGATGGGGACGTTGGAGGGAAAAGGAAGACAGCTGACAGAGGGAGAGGGGGTTTGGTGGGGGTGTGGGTACAGGATCTGTTTGTGGGGGGTTGGGTGGATGGGAGAAGCAGGGTTAACACCAGTGTTCAGTCAGAGCCCAGCTCCTGAGTTGAAATGGAGGAGGGGGAGGCCTGTTTTCACAGTACAGCCCTTGGTGTGCGGTGAGAGTCTATGGCCTCTGTCCTTTTACAGTAGGGGTCAAACTTTCCAAATTCACACAGAGTTGGCGGGGGTGGTTTCTGAGAGTGGGCAATGAATATTGCAGACATTTTCACTCTCCTTTAGGATGGGGGGGGGGGGCTTGGAGGGGGAAACAACTGCTGGGATCCTGCTGTGCAGATTGTCCTTCAGCTCATTATCAGTCCCCTCTCTTCATGTGAGCGGCTGGGGTCGCAGAGATAGTGTTGGTGTTGGTGGGGAATCCTTCCGCAGTCCCGCACAGGGCTGCCTGTGGGATCTTGCTGTGTACCCCCTTGGTCTGAGGGTTTACCTTTACACTTGACACCAGTCTGACTACTGGGCCAAGTTGAGTTTGCCCATGGTGTGATGGTGGGTGCAGTGTCGCATCCTTCCTTTACCCCAGTCTAGACTTCACCTCCACCCCCCCCCCACCCCCCCCCCCATCCCCTGTGTTTCACAATCTCTCCGTCCCTGTGTTTCTCTCTCTCTCTCTCACCGTGCCCCAAGATGAACCACAGAAAAGGAACGGCTGCCTGGAGAGATAGGGAAATCCAGCCCTCCCCTCCCCTGTTCCCCTCACCTCAGCCGTAAACTGCATTCGAGTGGTGCCTGCACCTCCCAATTAAGCCTCGCTGCCTGGCGGCCCCCTGCCTGATACCACTCTCCCACGTAACGATTCACAAAGCTTCACAGAGGATCAGGGCTGCTGCTGATTCCTCCCCACTCCCCCCCACCCCCCCACCCCCACCCTCCAACCTGCCGTGCTCACACACAATCCCCTGAGAAGGGGCTAAAGTTGGAATGAAGGAACAACCGCACAGCAAGATCCCACATGCAGTCTCGCTGCATTCCAACAGAATCACATCACACACACGCAGTTACAAACCAGGGGCTGCAAAGACTGAGACACTGTCACCCCTCCCCTCCACCCCACTCATTGTCCCTGTCTCTTTCTCTCTGTCCCGGATTCTCATCTTCACTCGTGCTGCAAACTATTTCTCCTTCACTTTCAATGTTCAGTGACTAGAGACCTCCACACCTCCAGCCCCTTGTATCTATTCCCTGACCCTATATCCCCACTTGCACACTCCCCACAGCCCTTCGATCTCACGTCCATCCCTGCCTTCCCATGTTCTCTCCCTCTCTCCTTCCATCTCTCTGTCCCCACACTCTCTCCCAGACTTAACCTCTGTCACTTTGCAAAGCAGACCGGTCGCATTGCAGCATTGACCATTTTAAAATGATTGGACAGTCCAGAGAGATTGCCGGGGGGAAGGAGCAAGACCCAGACTGAGGAATGGTGAATGGAGGGAGGGAAAGATGGGGGGAGAGAGTGAGAGTGAGAGAGACACACACACAGAGGAAGGTGCAGAGGGAAGCAGATGCACAGAATGAGAGAGAAAATAAACAAGAAAAATGTAAAATTAGAGCCTCTGCAAAAGATATTTTGAGACAGAACCACTTCAAGTCATAGAGATGTACAGCACAGAAACACACCCTTCAGTCCAACTTGTCCATGCTGACCAAATATCCTATGTTGCAGTGTAGGCCGCACTGCAGGTAATGAAACACGCAAGATCCTACAAGCAGCAGAGTGACTACAGACAGATTGTGTGTCTCCCTGATGCTGGTTAATGATTTAATCCTGGCCCCTGATAAACAAAAAGAGTTTGCTCTCTCTCGCTGTCTCTCTCTTTCTCTCCTCCCATCTCTGATCTATTTTTCTCCCCCATCTCTCATCTTTCTTGCTCTCTCTCTCTCTCTCCCCCCCATCCTTCATCTCTCTCTCTCTCTCCCCCATCCTTTATCTCTCTCTCTCTCTCGCCCCATCTCTGATCTTTCTCTCTGTCTCTCACTGTCACTCTCTCTCTCATCTCAATCTCTGACTTTTCTCTCTCTCTCCATCTCTGATCTTTCTCTTTCTCTCTCACTGTCTCTCTCTTTCTCTCCCCCCATATATCATGTTTCTGTCTCTCTTCCCCCTCCATCTCTGATCTTTCTCTCTCTTTTTCTCTGCCTCTCCCCCTTTCCATCTCTGATTTCTCTCTCTCTCTCATTGCATGTCTCTCTCTTCCCTCCTCCATCTCTAATCTTTCTCTCTCTCTTGTTGTCTCTCTCTCACACACACACTGTTCTCTCTCTCTCCTCCAAATCTCTGATCTTTTCTCAGTCTCTCTTTCTCTCACTTACCTCCATCTCTGATCTTTCTCTCTCTCTCACACTGTCTCTCTCTCTCCTCCTCCTCCACCTTTGATCTCTCTCTCAAGTTTGTACGTTGTAATCCTTATCTCGCCTTATTAAAAGACTGTTGCGTTGATAGTTGACAATATTGTTTTACAAACTCGAGCACTGTTTCCCAGCAGTCTGTGTGCCAGCACCACTGCAGACCATTGATGCACAGTGCGATCCCACACCTTGTGCCTCCCTGCTCCAGAACGTGCTGAAATCCCACTTTATGTTCAGCTAAGAAGCCGTCAGTGTCGTTTGGAATCCTTTTTTAAAACAAAAATCACCCCCTCTGACCCAGGATTTAAGTTTGCGTGTGGCACTTTGTAGAAGAAAGTGATTGGAGCCGGGCAGTGACGAGATATTGGAGATCCCCATTCTCTTTCCCACCCCCACCTCCCCCGATCCTTTGCCAGCTCCCTCCTGCACACTCTCTCTCTCTTTGCCTATGTTTTGTCTTTTTACTCCTTCGTTTAAAAAAAAATCACGTGGCGCTGCAAAATATTTCTAGCCGCCACCCACTTAAAATTAGAACAAGTCAGACTGTTGTGTGTGGGATCCTCAGGGAATTGAACTGAAATGGGCAAACTATGTCTTATTGATTGGACTATCAAATATTATCATCCTGGCCTACACACATCACGCATTACTCTGATTTGGGAATGAGTCTTTGGAGACCCTTTCGCATTGAGGTTTTTAATTTCCTCTTTGGGGAGTCCTCTCGGTCAGATACGCACCGGAAGGAGGGTTGACATGTTTGTGTCAAATCCCTGGTTCCCTTTAACCCCGAGATTCAAATTTGTTCTTAAAATGACAGGGCCGCAATCCGACAGAGCCCAGTTAACCAGAGGGCCCTAAAGTAAACCAGGGACTCTGGAGTGAATCGAACCCCAGGGTAATAAACAGACACACAACTTAGGTGGGCCCCATGGGGCCCTGTCCAATAGGCCTCAGGCCGTTTTAGTTTCAAAATAAAAGATTCCTGTGTGAGGTGGCCGGATGGAGGGAGAGGGAGAAAGTTACTGGAAGAGGAAAGGATGGACACCTTTAAAGAAACCGCACAGCAGGAGGCCAGGGTTTCCAGTCCCTCCCTCACACAAACTGTCCCTCAGCAATGCCCAGCCTCTGATTAAATTGGGGAAAACTTTGGGAAATTTCAATCCTGGACCCATCAGGCAGCCTCTAAATGGTGAGTTCATTGAGATATTCATTGCTACAGTCATGTTGCTACAGGCCATCAAAGCACAGCAAAATCCCTTAGGCAGCAATGTGTCAGGAACAAGATCAGCTCAAATTCTTGTGACGGGATATTGATTAAATGTTAAATATTTGCTATATCCCCAGGCACTAACATGACACATATTTAACAATCGCAAATACCTCTCTCTCCCACCCTCCGTCTCTCTCTCTCTCTCCCCCTCACCCAATGTCACTTTAATATTCACACATTTTGCTCTGACGTGATAAAAGGTCTTTAGAGAGAGAGTTTTACATTTAAGCCTTTAAGTTCCTCCTTGGGGACTCCTGTCGATCAGAGGAGGGGGCTTGACATATTTGTGTCAAATCCCAAGGTCCAGGTTACTTTAACCCCAGGCTTCAAATCTGTTTTAAAAACACCCAGGGCCGCAATCCGACAGGGCCCAGTTATCCAGTGGCCCTGAGGAAAACCAGAGCCCACCCAGAGAGGAGATTAAACCTCGGGGTTATAAACAGATAAAACTCACATGGGCCCCACAGGGTGTAGCCTGTCCAACAGGCCTCAGGACCATGTCCCCCTCTTGGAGAAAGCCAAACATTGCCCTCCTTAGATCTTCTTTGAAAAAAAAAACCCCCGGGAGGAAAAAAGAGGTAACATTAGTTGAAAGGCAAAGTGGGAAAATCTCTGTGAAGAGATAGCACAGCAAGATCCCAGGTTTTCCTCACTGTCACTCTTGGCAACATCCAAACACAAACATGTCAGGTGATGAGTTGAGTTTTCAAGCCAGACCCTTTGGAAACCTTTGAAGTGACGGGTTAGCTGACTAAACCAGTCACTGCCCGTGTGTTACTGGGGCAGTTGGTACACAGTGCGGCAATGGATCAACAGCCAGAATAATTTGATTGATTCTTCCCTCTATGATGCTGGTTAAGTTCTAATGATTTCCTGTTACCCCAGAATCTTACAATACAGATAATTCAGAATCTTAAAATGCCTCTCTCTCTCGCTCTCCTGTATCTCCTGCTCTCTCAATTCCCCAAACCTCTCTGTCACTGTCAGATTTTACCATCCTGCTCTACTCCACAATCCGCATTCAACCTCGGGATCATAAAGAGACACAGATCCCCATTGGGCTGCTGCCTCTAGAATAGGCCTCAGGCCAATGTTCACCCCTCCACATCCCCCTCCCCGCCACCGCCCCTTCAACCTCCACACCCCACCTCTGGAGGTCATTCTTGTTCAAAGCTTTCCAAACCCCTGAACGATCTGGATCTTCACATTCGCAGTTTTCCAAATAAAATTTCCTCATGATAAAAAGAGAAAAGATTAGTCGAAAGGGAGAGTGAGAGCATTTTGGAGCAGAATTATACAGCAAGAGCCCAGGTTTATCTGCACGCTCTCCCTCCTCCACTGCATTACATAAGATCATAGCAACATCAAAATACAGAACAAATCATAAGACAGCAATTAACCAGAAACCTGAAGTAATAACATTTTACAGACACAGACTTACAGAGACATACACTCACACTCTCTCTCTCTCTAACACACACATACTGTGGAAGCCAATTTCTTGGTCATGGCTTCCCCCCCCCAGAACCATTTTGATGAAGTGCACCTCACCCAGCAGAACAAAAGTATTTGACATGTAACTGTGAGAGGCTGTCTCACATGACTTAGTTCCTCTTTCACAATGATGTGATGTATTGCTGGTGTGTGTAGATTAATTGCTCAAAGATGCCTTGCTTGTCAATCAGCTTCTCTCTCTCTACGATATATTGCTTAATGTGTATTGTTCCTCGAATTAAGGACATCTGTCCTACATTTGTTATGAAGCTCTGTAATGTTGCGTGATAACTTTCAATCCTGTCTACTTGTGGAATGTGTAGCATCAGTTAGGGCTGACCCGTGATTCGGTTCCTCCTCGGACCATCCTGACTCTTTGTGATGAACAGATAAACCAGGGTTTTGTTTTCTATATAATCCTGTAACATTTAGCTCTACTTCGGAGTCGTACTGAGCCACAGTGTGGGACGGTGGTCTCCCCATGATATATTGTGTAATAAACTGGTTAATGCTCAAGGTCTGCCTCTCAATATTTTCTTCAACACATACACACTTTCCCTCACACACACTCTTACATTCTCTCTGACACGTACACTCTCTCTCACACGCAAACTCTCTCTCACACACACAGACCTGCTCACTCAATCACTCAGGGAGAATGCAGTTTGAAAATATTCGGCATTGGTCCCACACCCACCTCTAAGATTCCCCGACCCTAAACGTCCCCCGACACACACAAAACAGGCCAGACCATGAGGATATTTGCTGAGATGCTCTCTTGGGATTTTCCTGCTGTCAATGTTATCTCCAGATATAACTCTGTTCTCCATCTCTCTCTCTCTCTCTCTTGCTTGCTCTCTCTCTCTCTCATTCTCTCTCCCTCTTGCTCTTTCTCTCTCTCTTGCTCTCTCTCTCTTTCTGTAAAGATTAAAGATTCAGAAGGTATCAGTCAGTCAGCCATTTTAGCAACCATTGGAGAGACTTTGGCCATTTCATGTTTCTGTGTGTCTCTCTGTGTGTTCATCAACATTTCATCAGTAAAAGGTGGGAATTATCTGAATGACACGAACAGTGTTAAAGATGGTTAAACTCAGGCAGTGTCAGTTACTGCACACGGAGTCTTCCTTTGTGTGAATATTTCTGTGTCCATGTCTGTGTCTGTGTCTATGTCTATGTCTCAGTGTGTGTCTCTGCACCTACCTGAGTGCTTCTGTCTCTGTATGTATGTGTTTCGATGTCTTTCTGCAGATATATATTGTTATGGAATAGGCCAGATGACTCAAAACACTCTTAATCAGGCAACCCAGGTCATAACTTTGCAACTTGTTTTGGTAAGTGTACAGTGAAAATTACCCGGAGTAAATTAGCTAGGTTGGCTACCAAGTTTTAAAACAGACAGAAATGTATTCATAAAATTACACAATGAAACACAAAGACCAAGAATAAAAAACCCTTATAGAACTCAGTCTATCCAAACAAGGTTTAATTATGCTGTTCAGAATATACACAATACTCCCAAAAAGCAAACCCCCTGAAACACAATAAAAATGTAACAAATGCTTACATGTTGAAGTTAGAAGGGCAAAAGGAGAAAGAGTCTAGCAGCCTGTTTCCATACAGCTTAACTCCTTAACTCCTTAACTAGTTCTGGACTGAACTGCTCAGTGTGAGAAACAAACCCCACTTAATCAATAATTTTCAGTCCGAGTCAGAGTTCCGAAGCAGCGCATTTATTTGAACATCTTTAAAGATGGTTGGCTCTACGAGGAGAGACACACCCGACAGTAAAATACAGAGCTTTTTATACTTTTTCCTGACACCCCTACACTGAGCAATAAACCTAAAATAACTGTCTATTTCATTCTATCCCCTTATTTGATTATTACTTGCGCCCGTTATTCCTTCATTTGGTAATTCCCTGCATTCAAGCCTAAGCCGATCATACTTATTAATTACTTCACTTGTTTTTCTTTATGTCTGCCTTATTTGGCTGTCTTTGTTCGTTACAGCCTTCCTGTTATTTTGTCCAGTTCCTCTTTCTTTTCTAACCTTCTGACTTCTGAGATCGTCCTTTACTATCCTGATAGTCCAAAAAGCGGACCTACAAACTATGAGCTTATTGCGAAATGTCCTTCCTGCTTCTTTTTTTGTGGTCAGCTACAACACTCAAAGTAATTTCTTAGCTTAAAACTATTTCCTAAAAGACCCTCTATATTCGTTTAAATCAACATACACCTGATAACCTGAAATTTTTCTCTCTCACTCAACCAGAGAGCTGGCCACATTAAAGAGGTCTCTTCTAAAACATGACCACTTTGGCCTGAAGTCTCATTTGTTTATATAAAAACAAAAGGCCTCTCAAAAATCCTTTTTCTCAAACCAGACCAAACTAGTCTGATTGGAGCCGGGAGCTGTTTATGACCCCTCTGAAAGAAAAATCAAGGACACAGCATCCTTGTGGAAAGGAACAGCTTTTCAGAAAAAAAAAGGACCAGCTTTGTGACACCTGTCTCCCCCCCCCTCCCCCCGCTTAAAAAAAATGAACCATCAATATCAAAAGATGGCTTCATTTTTAAAATCCTTCAAAAACAAGTGAGTAGTCTAAACACACATAGACACTATACAAACGATATACATGCAAACATGCACAACCACATGCAAACATGCAAACCACATGCAAATTCAGGCCATGGCACACCCTCCACCAAATGCCTCCGTATCTCATTTGAGTTTCGATAACGCATTGGCAATCACGTTTTCGTGACCTGACCCATGTACAATTGTCCAACTGATTGGCTATAACAACAAGCCCCATCTAAACAGCCTGGCATTTTTGTCCTTAAATCTTTCCACAAATGTCAATGGGTTATGATCAGTGTATACTGAATTGCTTCAGATGCACTGCTGGTAATAAAAACACTGAAATGTTGTAATGCCAACACCAAGCTCAAAGTCTCTTTCTTCACCATTGAATATTTCTGTTGATGAATATTCAACTTCCTGGAAAAATAACCGATGGGTCTTTCTATTCCCTCGTCACCCTCCTGCAGGAGCACCGCACTGACATCCACATCACTGGCATCAATAGCTACCATGAAAGGCTTCACGTAATCCGGTGTGGCTAATACTGAGGCAGTGGTTAACACAGTGTTTGGGCTGTCAAACGGCTTTTGACAGTCCACTGTCCACTGAAACTTCTTGCCCTTTTTGAACAATTCGGCGAGTGGAGCAGCCACACTGCTAAAGTTCGGCACAAACTTCCGATAAAATCCACTTAGTCCCAGGAACCGTGGTACTGCTCTTTTCATCGACAGTGTGGGAAATTCCCTAATTACTTCCATTTTCCCATCCCATGGGGCCATTTGTCCATGTCCATTAACAAGGCCCAGGAAGGTATCTTGGGCTTTGGCAAATTCACATTTAGCCAGGTTTCCCACCAAGCTTGCTTTCTGAAGTAGATTGAACAAGTCCGATAAATGCTGTAAATGTTCCTTCCATGAGTGACTAAAAATCACCAGGGCTTCAATTTGCACCACACAGTTGGGTAATTCATTAGTCAACCTCTGAAATGTGGCTGGAGCGTTTTTCATATCAAATGGAATGACTTTGAACTGATATGGTCCATTTGGCGTTACAAAAGCCAAAGCTGCCTTTGCTCTCTCTGACAAAGGTACTGGCCTGTAGCCTCTGAGCAAGTCCGATTTAAAAATGTAAGTTGCTTGTCCTACTTTATTGACACAGCCCACCAACTGTGGAATTGGATATGCATCAGTCTTTGTAACGGTGTTGACTTTTCGGTGACACTACTCTTGACACACTCCAATTTGCTTATCGGACCAACAGATCCACGTCAGATGCCATATCACTTGTCCTTCACTCCTCCATAGAACATCTTGACACCAAGAACAGCTAAGTAAGAATCCTTCTCATTGATTACAGTTAAGCCTTCAACACTATTACCCCCTCGAGACTGATTACTAAACTTAGTGATCTCGGACTAAGCCCCATTCTCTGCAACTGGATCCTCAGTTTCCTGACCCACACAGGCCATAATCGGTGAAGATTGGGGACAATATTTCATCATCACTAACACTCAACACTGGAGCCCCCCAAGGGTGCATACTCACTCCCCCTATGGTACTCACATTGTACCCAGATCAGGCAGCATCCGAGGAGCAGGAAAATCATGCCAGATTTTCCTGCTCCTCGGATGCTGCCTCACCTGCTGTGCTTTTCCAGCACCACACTAATCTAGACTCTGGTTTCCAGCATCTGCAGTCCTTGTTTTTACCTCACATTATACCCATGACTGCGTCGACAAATACCAGACTAATGGCATTTACAAGTTCGCTGATAACACCACCATAGTCGGTCAAATCTCAGATGGCAACGATAGACTGCAGGCAGGTGAAAGATCTGGAAAAATGGTGCACCGAGAACAACCTAGCTCTCAATGCCGGCAAAACCAAGATACTCATTATTGACTTTTGGCGGGATGTTAGTAATTCCCCCTTACACATTAACAGCACAGAGATGGAACAAGTGGAGAGTGTCAAACTCCTGGGAGTGGTCATCCACAACAAGCTTTCTTGGACTCTCCATGTGGACGCACTGGTTACAAAGGCCCAACAACATCTCTTCTTCCTCAGGCAGCTGAATAAATTTGGCATGACGGTGAATACCCTCGCCAACTTTTATAGGTGCGCCATTGAGAGCATTCTATCTGGATATGGCAACTACCTGGTATGGCAACTGTACCATTCAAGATCGGAGACGGTTACAAAGAGCGGTGAACTCAGCCCGGGCAATCACAAAGGCCAACCTCCCATCTATAGAATCCATCTACCAGGCCCGCTGTCAAGGAAAGGCCGCCAGCATTCTCAAAGATCCATCCCACCCTGGCAATGTTTTTCTACAAACCTCTACCATCGGGGAGAAGGTACAGAAGCCTGAACACACGCACCAGCTGGTTTCATAACAGCTTCTGTTGTTAGAATACTGAATGGACTCACAAACTCTTAACATTCGCCTGTTCCTGTGTTTTTGTTTTTGCCGCTGTTTCCCCATTATTTACTATCTGTGCTATTTAACTCTGTGATCTGCCTGTATCGCTCGCAAGACAAAGTTTTTCACTGTGCCTCGGTCCACGTGATAATCAATTCAATTCAATTCTAAAGCTGTGTAACTTCCCTTGTGCTTTTTGTTACTAGTCCAACAAAACTCCCAGGCTTGTTCAGTTTTCCTGCATCTAGCTTTCTCCTAGTCCACCAACACTGTGATTTTGTGTGGCCCACTTTATTACAATGAAAACACTGGAGCTTTTTAACTTCTTTGTCCCCCTCAAGGGTTTCTTTTTTACCCTGTGGTAAGTTATCCTTATGATCTTCACTGAGATCTACCTTTCCCTTTCCACGTGAGGATTTCTCTTTTCCCCAATTTCTATCCCTCATGGACTGGCATTGATTCTGGAAGCCAAACCATGTTTTATGGACCAGCTCACAATCATCAGCCACTCCAGCTGCTAACCTCGCTGTTTTAACTCTCTGCTCTCCCACATGAGTTTGCGCTACTTCAGGCAGTGAAGTTTTGAATTCATTCAAAATAATGACCTCTCTAATTGCATCATAGGTTAGCACGATTTTTAAAGCTCTTATTTATTTATTAAAATGACTCAATATAGGCTTGACTAGGGTCCCTCCTTAGATTTCTGAAACATTGTCGGCTTCTGATATAGCCCACATGCACTTAAGATGGCTTTTTTTCACCTACTTATATTCCCCAGATACCTTTTCTGATCTTGATGCAAATACCTCATTAGCCCTATCTACAAGTTTTGTTTGGATCAACAAAACCCACATGGTCACTGGCCACTGCATTTGTTTAGCCACATTTTCAAGTGAGATGAAAAAGGCTTCCACATCCTTCTCATCAAACTTAGGCAATGCTTGAATGTACTTAATCAGTTTCTCACTCGGCTTCTGACTACTAGGGGCTAGCTCATCCTCACTGAGGTAAAAACAATGACTGCAGATGCTGGATTCCCCACTGAGCCGACCCTCAGCCTTTTAAACTGACTTTCCTTTTCAAGTGTCAGTTTTTGAAGTTCAAAGGCTCTCCTTTTATTTCTCTTTTGCTTTTAATCGTAACTCAAACTGTTTCATTTCTGCTGCCCTTTAGTATCTCTCATCTCTGACTCAAGCTGCGTCATTTGTAATTTAATTTTTGCCGTCTCTACAGATTCTGATAGTTTCTCCGGCAAGTTTAAATACTGAGCTACTGTGGTAATTATCTCTCTTTCCTTCACAGGAGCAGGCAGCTCCGATCCCAGCTGGTCTGCTAATTCCTGCAGCTTGGTCTTATTCACCTTTTGCAAAAATTCCAAATTCACTGAATCCACATCCAGAAAACCTTTGGTGACTAAAAGAGCTATTACTATCCCGAGCTTTGTCTAACCAATCAAGCCAACACCCGAAATGAAAACACTAGCACCTACCACTCGCTGTTTAAAATCCCGCAAAAAGTCCACAATCTGTTATGGACCATGCCAGATCACTTAAAACATTCCTAAACAGGCAGCCCAGACCATAACTTTGCATCTTGTTTCGGTAAGTGTCCAGTGAAAATTACCCAGAGTAAGTTAGCGAGGTTGGCTACCAAGTTTTAAAACAGACAGAAATGTATTCACAAAATTACACAATGAAACACAAAGACCAAGAATATAGAATCCCTTCAGAACTCAGTCTATCCAATCAAGATTTAATTATGCTGTTCAGAATATATACAACAGACCCAGTAAGCAAACCCCTTGAAACACAATAAAAATGTAACAAATGCTTACATGTTAAAGTTAGAAGGGCAAAAGGAGAGAGAGTCTAGCAGCCTGTTTCCATACAGCTTAACTCCTTAAATAGTTCTGGACTGAACTCCTCGGCTAGAGGAATTCCTGCTGAAGAGCTTTTGCCAGAAACGTCGATTTTCCTGCTCCTCAGGATGCTGCCTAACCTACTGTGCTTTTCCAGCACCACACTCTCGACTCTAATCTCCAGCATCTGCAGTCCTCACTTTCACCCTGGTCAGCTCGAGAGATAACCACTTCTCTTTCATTATCCAGGTCACTACTTTGGCCTCAAGTCTCATCTGTTTACATATAAACAAAACGACCTCTCAGAATCCTTTCTGTACCAAACTAGTCTGATTGGAGCCGGGAGCTGTTTATGACTCCTCTGAAAAAAAAATCAAGGACATCGTATCCTTGAGAAAAGGAACAGCTTTTGAATAAAAGGGACCAGCTTTCTGAAAAATAAAATATATAGATATACACCATGTGTCTGTGTGCGTCTCTGGCTCTGTATGTGTTTCTGTCTCGGTATATGCGTCTATCTCTGTTGAACTATCTCTGTGTGTTTTTGCATGTTCTGAGCAAGGGTCACTCGACTTGAAACGTTAACTCTGACTTCTCTTCACAGATGCTGCCAGAGCTGTTGAGCTTATCCAGCAATTTCTGCTTTTGTTTCTGTGTGTTTGTAGATGTGTTTGCTAGTGTATATGAGCGTGTGTATTAGTGAGTGTATGTCTCTATGTCTGTGTGTGTGTCTCTGTTGCTTTGGGTGAATCCGTCGACATGGATTTGACCCCTTTTCCCCCCTTTGTCTGTCCCTCTTGGTGTTTAAAATGGTACAATGGTCATGTTGGTGTGTGTTTGTATCTGTGGATCTATCTCTCACTGCAATGGGACTGACTGTAGTTTGAATGAATATAGCCAGACTCTCTCTCTCTCTCCTCTTGTGTTTAAAGTGATACAATGTCACCCTCTTGTGGCCTCCCTACGCCACTACACAAGCAGGAACATGGGCCTTATCAATGAACAACCGAAAAGTTGAATGTGAACCCTTAGCCCCCAGGCCTCAGAAAGAGCAATGGACCCATGTCTGGGGTTTGAATCCCTTCCTGATGCCTCCTGTCATGAGGCTTTGGTCCTCCGCCAATTAATGGCTGCATGCGAAAGGGGGTTAAGGGTACAACAGTCCGTATCAGAGCGGTCCAGAATTCTTATGGACCAACTTGGAGCAATGGAAGAGAGGGCAGGAATACCTCAACGGGCTATAGGAGTTAGGATGTCACATTGAGGTTGTACAGGACATTGGTGAGGCCTCTTCTGGAGCATGGTGTCGAGTTCTGGTCTCCTGGATCTGAGAAGAATAGGTTTACCAGGATGTTGCCAGGAATGGGGGGGTTTGTGTCATAAGGAGAGGCTGGAATAGGCCTGGACATTTTTCACTGGAGCGTAGGAGGTTGACAGGTGACTTTATAAAGGTGAGGGGTATAGATGTGTGATGTGTGTTTTCTCTGGGGTGGGTGTTATCTAGACTGGGGGGGGGGGGGGCACATTTTAAGGTGAGAAGGGAGAGATTCAAGAATGACGTTATTGGCAAATTTTTACCCAGAGGGTGGTTCGCGTGTGGAATCAACTTCCAGAGGAAGTGGTGGATGTGGGCACAGTTACAGCATTTAAAAGACATTCAGAATCACACATGAGTAGGAAGATTTGGAGGGAGATGGGCAAGGAGCAGGCAGGTGGGACTAGTTTAGTTTGCGATTATGTTTGGCTGTTTCAGACCAAAGGGTCTGTTTCAGTGCTGTATGACTCTGCGTCCTGGACAGACTCCCTCTCCATAGGGGTCTCATTAGAACAACTGTATTTGTCCCACGCAGTGTTTGTGGCAGTCCTTGCATGGAATTTTGTAGATGACGTTGGTTTTGTCCATGGGTTGTACTGGGTCTTTTAAGTTTGTTACTTTTTGTTTGAGAGTATTGGTGGGTTTGTGTGCTACTAGGATTCCATAGGACAAACAGGAAGAAAGTTAGCCACCAGGATACACGAACACCAGCTAGCCACAAAAAGACACGACCCTCTCTCCCTCGTAGCCCTACACACAGATGAAAAAAAACACCATTTTGACTGGGACAACACATCTATCCTGGGACAGGCTAAGCAAAGACATGCCAGAGAATTCCTAGAGGCCTGGCACTCCAACCACAACGCCATAAACAAACACGTAGATCTAGATACCATCTATCAACCCCTCAGAAAACGAACAGGAAATGACATCACCACAAACCCCAGGAACCCCATCCAGGAGAAAGATATAAACAGAAAGCAGGAGACAACAGCTTCGCTTCACTTGGAGGTCGCCACTGATGATGTTACCGAGCCAGGTAATGAAACGTCTGGATATCAAACCTACAGCTCAGCGAGCAAACCTACTCCCTAAACCTCAACCTGAGCTACAAACCTTCACAAACCTTGCAAATATCCAGAAATGTAGCACAGTCCCAAGGGGTAAACCATGTACCCAGGATCCCTGTGATACAACCCTCCAGGCCTCGTGGTGTGTGAAGCTAAGTTGACCCTGCTAGACTGGGTGTAACCAACAGCTCACAGTTTACGAGAAACCCGGTGGGAGATCCATATTGTGTTAGAGGAGCGCGGGGGATTAGAGACGATTCTCTGAGAATGGGCGCACGGTGACTGGATGCTTAGCCCCATCCAGAAGAATTCCACGAAATTAGTCACGGGCTGAGATGGCACCAGATTGTCCCAGTCACATACACACACTAGGCTCTTGTGATCGACTCATCGTTAATGCCACAGGGAAAATCTCCTTTGACAGTGTTCAGGTTGTTGTAACCCATTCCTGAATAAAGTTGGGACTGCTTTTGCATTGGCACCAGTTTCCATCTGGAGAGATTTGACTGTTTCGGTACTGGGGGATGTCCCAGTCAGAGTTGTTTGAGGAGGAACGAGACAACAGCCCACTCTCCTCCCCACGTTTCCAACTCCTCACTTCCCCCTGAGGCAGCACCAACACCCCTCCACACATCAGCAACTCCCCACCCTGCTCTGTCCCACTCTCCTGGGGAAAACGCCTCCATCTGATGGCTCCTGCCCTCCTTTTGGGTTCTACTGCCTTCTTACTCACAGCCCAGGGATATTCCAGGAGGAGTGCTCTCCAGTCAGAGGCAAGGAAGACCAGGGATCAGGGATGGAGTGGGGGTCACGGACAGAGTAGGCGTCGGGAGTCCAGGAAAGAGCAGGGGTCAGGGAGGGGGTTAGGGAAATGCTAGGGCTCAGGGAGAGTGGAGGGGTCAGGGTTTCAGGGAAGGGGTAGGGGTCAGGGATCAGGAGGTGTTTTCCATTGGAATTTAGAAGACTGAGGGGAATCTTGCAGAAATTTATAAAATTATGAAGAGAATCGATAAGATGGAAGCAGGGAGGATGTTTCCACTGGCGGGTGACACCAGATTGGGGGGGGTGGTCACAGCCGCAAAAACAAGGGAGAGCAGGGTTTAGTACGGAGCTGAGAGGGAACTTCTCCCCCCAGAGGGTTGTGGAATTCCCTGCTCAGTGAAGTAGTTGAGGGGACCACATTGAAAGGTTTTTAAGGCAAAGGCAGATTTTTGAACAGCGTGCGGATCTATGTTCAGGGGGAGCAGGCGTTTAAGTGGAGCTGAGTCCACAAGGAAGATCAGCCCTTTGAATAAGGAATGTGGGGGGGGGGGGACAGGGACAGGGGCTGGATCGACGGGCCAAATGGCTTACACCTGCCCCGATTTCTTACGTTTCTGTTATGGTCAGGGAGGGGATAAGGGTCAGGGAGGAGGCAGGAGTCAGGGAAGGGGGTAAAGGTCAGGGAGGGGGAAGGGTAAGGGAGGGGGTAAAGGTCAGGGAGAGGCAGGAGTCAGGGAAGGGGATAAAGGTCAGGGAGGGGTAAGGGTAAGGGAGGAGGCAGGGGTCAGGTCGGGGGTAAAGGTCAGGTGAGAGGTCAGGAAGGGTCAGGGGTCAGGGACAGATCAGTAGGTCAGGGAGGGGATTGGGATCAGGAAGGGGGTCAGGGGTCAGGAGGGAGTCAGGGGTCAGGGAAGGGGGTAAAGGTCAGGGAGGGATAAGGGTCAGGGAGGGGGAAAGGGTCAGGGAGGAGGCAGAGGTCAGGGAGGGGTAAGGGTCAGGGGGTAGAGGTCAGGGAGGGGTAAAGGTCAGGGAGGGATAAGGGTCAGGGAGGGGGAAAGGGTCAGGGAGGAGGCAGAGGTCAGGAAGGGGTAAGGGTCAGGGAGGGGTAAGGGTCAGGGTGGGGGTAAAGGACAGGAGGCAGGGGTCAGGGACAGGTCAGGAGGTCAGGCAAGGGATGGGGATCAGGAAGGGGTTCAGGGGGTCAGGGAGCGGGGGGTAAGGGTCAGGGGTCGGACGGGGGGGAGGGACATGGGTCAAGAAGGTGTCATAATCCAGGAAGGGGTCAGGGGTCAGGCAGGAGGGGACCGGGGAATGGGGCGGGGTTTCCCGGGCGGGGATTGGCCGGTCCGGGTGCCGGAAGTGAGGTCACGGGCCGGAAGCGGAAGTGGCGGCGGAGGCGGCGGCAGTTTGTTGTGTTTGTTTTGGCGGGTAAAGACCTGGCGCCGGAAACGGAGGAAAAAGGAGAAAAAAAGGAGGGATGCAGCGGAGCATCGAGTGAGTAAAGTTAGAGATCCCAGAGAGAGAGAGAGATCCCAGAGAGAGAGAGATCCCAGAGAGAGAGAGATCCCAGAGAGAGAGAGATCCCAGAGAGAGAGAGATCCCAGAGAGAGAGAGAGATCCCAGAGAGAGAGAGAGAGATCCCAGAGAGAGAGAGATCCCAGAGAGAGAGAGATCCCAGAGAGAGAGAGAGATCCCAGAGAGAGAGAGAGATCCCAGAGAGAGAGAGAGATCCCAGAGAGAGAGAGAGAGATCCCAGAGAGAGAGAGAGAGATCCCAGAGAGAGAGAGATCCCAGAGAGAGAGAGAGATCCCAGAGAGAGAGAGATCCCAGAGAGAGAGAGATCCCAGAGAGAGAGAGATCCCAGAGAGAGAGAGAGATCCCAGAGAGAGAGAGAGAGATCCCAGAGAGAGAGAGAGATCCCAGAGAGAGAGAGAGATCCCAGAGAGAGAGAGAGAGATCCCAGAGAGAGAGAGATCCCAGAGAGAGAGAGATCCCAGAGAGAGAGAGAGATCCCAGAGAGAGAGAGAGATCCCAGAGAGAGAGATCCCAGAGAGAGAGAGAGATCCCAGAGAGAGAGAGAGATCCCAGAGAGAGAGAGAGAGATCCCAGAGAGAGAGAGATCCCAGAGAGAGAGAGAGATCCAGAGAGAGAGAGAGATCCCAGAGAGAGAGAGATCCCAGAGAGAGAGAGAGATCCCAGAGAGAGAGATCCCAGAGAGAGAGAGATCCCAGAGAGAGAGAGATCCCAGAGAGAGAGATCCCAGAGAGAGAGAGATCCCAGAGAGAGAGAGATCCCAGAGAGAGAGAGAGATCCCAGAGAGAGAGATCCCAGAGAGAGAGATCCCAGAGAGAGAGAGATCCCAGAGAGAGAGATCCCAGAGAGAGAGAGAGATCCCAGAGAGAGAGAGATCCCAGAGAGAGAGAGAGATCCCAGAGAGAGAGAGAGAGATCCCAGAGAGAGAGAGATCCCAGAGAGAGAGAGAGATCCCAGAGAGAGAGAGAGATCCCAGAGAGAGAGAGATCCCAGAGAGAGAGATCCCAGAGAGAGAGAGATCCCAGAGAGAGAGAGATCCAGAGAGAGAGAGAGATCCCAGAGAGAGAGAGATCCCAGAGAGAGAGAGAGATCCCAGAGAGAGAGAGATCCCAGAGAGAGAGAGAGATCCCAGAGAGAGAGAGATCCCAGAGAGAGAGAGAGATCCCAGAGAGAGAGAGATCCCAGAGAGAGAGAGAGATCCCAGAGAGAGAGAGATCCCAGAGAGAGAGAGATCCCAGAGAGAGAGAGAGATCCCAGAGAGAGAGAGAGATCCCAGAGAGAGAGAGATCCCAGAGAGAGAGATCCCAGAGAGAGAGAGATCCCAGAGAGAGAGAGATCCCAGAGAGAGAGAGAGATCCCAGAGAGAGAGAGATCCCAGAGAGAGAGAGAGATCCCAGAGAGAGAGAGATCCCAGAGAGAGAGAGAGATCCCAGAGAGAGAGAGAGATCCCAGAGAGAGAGAGAGATCCCAGAGAGAGAGAGAGATCCCAGAGAGAGAGAGAGATCCCAGAGAGAGAGAGAGAGATATCCCAGAGAGAGAGAGATCCCAGAGAGAGAGAGAGATCCCAGAGAGAGAGAGAGATCCCAGAGAGAGAGAGAGATCCCAGAGAGAGAGAGAGAGATCCCAGAGAGAGAGAGATCCCAGAGAGAGAGAGATCCCAGAGAGAGAGAGAGATCCCAGAGAGAGAGAGAGATCCCAGAGAGAGAGAGATCCCGGAGAGAGAGAGAGATCCCAGAGAGAGAGAGAGAGATCCCAGAGAGAGAGAGAGATCCCAGAGAGAGAGAGAGAGATCCCAGAGAGAGAGAGATCCCAGAGAGAGAGAGAGATCCCAGAGAGAGAGAGAGATCCCAGAGAGAGAGATCCCAGAGAGAGAGAGATCCCAGAGAGAGAGAGATCCCAGAGAGAGAGATCCCAGAGAGAGAGAGATCCCAGAGAGAGAGAGATCCCAGAGAGAGAGAGAGATCCCAGAGAGAGAGAGATCCCGGAGAGAGAGAGAGATCCCAGAGAGAGAGAGAGAGATCCCAGAGAGAGAGAGAGATCCCAGAGAGAGAGAGAGAGATCCCAGAGAGAGAGAGAGATCCCAGAGAGAGAGAGATCCCAGAGAGAGAGATCCCAGAGAGAGAGAGAGAGATCCCAGAGAGAGAGAGAGATCCAGAGAGAGAGAGAGAGATCCCAGAGAGAGAGAGAGATCCCAGAGAGAGAGAGATCCCAGAGAGAGAGATCCCAGAGAGAGAGAGATCCCAGAGAGAGAGAGATCCCAGAGAGAGAGAGAGATCCCAGAGAGAGAGAGATCCCAGAGAGAGAGAGAGATCCCAGAGAGAGAGAGAGATCCCAGAGAGAGAGAGAGAGATCCCAGAGAGAGAGAGATCCCGGAGAGAGAGAGAGATCCCAGAGAGAGAGAGAGAGATCCCAGAGAGAGAGAGATCCCAGAGAGAGAGAGAGATCCCGGAGAGAGAGAGAGATCCCAGAGAGAGAGAGAGATCCCAGAGAGAGAGAGATCCCAGAGAGAGAGATCCCAGAGAGAGAGAGATCCCAGAGAGAGAGAGATCCCAGAGAGAGAGAGAGATCCCAGAGAGAGAGAGATCCCAGAGAGAGAGAGATCCCAGAGAGAGAGAGATCCCAGAGAGAGAGAGATCCCAGAGAGAGAGAGAGATCCCAGAGAGAGAGAGATCCCAGAGAGAGAGAGAGATCCCAGAGAGAGAGAGAGATCCCAGAGAGAGAGAGATCCCAGAGAGAGAGAGAGATCCCAGAGAGAGAGAGAGATCCCAGAGAGAGAGAGATCCCAGAGAGAGAGAGAGATCCCAGAGAGAGAGAGATCCCAGAGAGAGAGAGATCCCAGAGAGAGAGAGAGATCCCAGAGAGAGAGAGATCCCAGAGAGAGAGAGATCCCGGAGAGAGAGAGAGATCCAGAGAGAGAGAGAGAGATCCCAGAGAGAGAGAGAGATCCCAGAGAGAGAGAGAGATCCCAGAGAGAGAGAGAGATCCCGGAGAGAGAGAGAGATCCCAGAGAGAGAGAGATCCCAGAGAGAGAGAGAGATCCCAGAGAGAGAGAGAGATCCCAGAGAGAGAGAGATCCCAGAGAGAGAGAGAGATCCCAGAGAGAGAGAGATCCAGAGAGAGAGAGATCCCAGAGAGAGAGAGATCCCAGAGAGAGAGAGATCCCAGAGAGAGAGAGAGATCCCAGAGAGAGAGAGATCCCAGAGAGAGAGAGAGATCCCAGAGAGAGAGAGAGATCCCAGAGAGAGAGAGATCCCAGAGAGAGAGACAGATCCCAGAGAGAGAGAGAGATCCCAGAGAGAGAGAGATCCCAGAGAGAGAGAGAGATCCCAGAGAGAGAGAGATCCCAGAGAGAGAGAGATCCCAGAGAGAGAGAGATCCCAGAGAGAGAGAGATCCCAGAGAGAGAGATCCCAGAGAGAGAGAGAGATCCCAGAGAGAGAGAGATCCCAGAGAGAGAGAGAGATCCCAGAGAGAGAGAGATCCCAGAGAGAGAGAGATCCCAGAGAGAGAGAGAGATCCCAGAGAGAGAGAGAGATCCCAGAGAGAGAGAGAGATCCCAGAGAGAGAGAGAGATCCAGAGAGAGAGATCCCAGAGAGAGAGAGAGATCCCAGAGAGAGAGAGAGATCCCAGAGAGAGAGAGATCCCAGAGAGAGAGATCCCAGAGAGAGAGAGATCCCAGAGAGAGAGAGAGATCCCAGAGAGAGAGAGAGATCCCAGAGAGAGAGAGAGATCCCAGAGAGAGAGAGATCCCAGAGAGAGAGATCCCAGAGAGAGAGAGAGATCCCAGAGAGAGAGAGAGATCCCAGAGAGAGAGAGATCCCAGAGAGAGAGAGATCCCAGAGAGAGAGAGATCCCAGAGAGAGAGAGATCCCAGAGAGAGAGAGAGATCCCAGAGAGAGAGAGATCCAGAGAGAGAGATCCCAGAGAGAGAGAGAGATCCCAGAGAGAGAGAGAGATCCAGAGAGAGAGAGAGATCCCAGAGAGAGAGAGATCCCAGAGAGAGAGAGAGATCCCAGAGAGAGAGAGATCCCAGAGAGAGAGAGAGATCCCAGAGAGAGAGAGATCCCAGAGAGAGAGATCCCAGAGAGAGAGAGAGATCCCAGAGAGAGAGAGAGATCCCAGAGAGAGAGAGATCCCAGAGAGAGAGAGAGATCCCAGAGAGAGAGAGATCCCAGAGAGAGAGAGAGATCCCAGAGAGAGAGAGATCCCAGAGAGAGAGAGATCCCAGAGAGAGAGAGAGATCCCAGAGAGAGAGAGATCCCAGAGAGAGAGAGATCCCAGAGAGAGAGAGATCCCAGAGAGAGAGAGATCCCAGAGAGAGAGAGAGATCCCAGAGAGAGAGAGATCCCAGAGAGAGAGAGAGATCCCAGAGAGAGAGAGATCCCAGAGAGAGAGAGATCCCAGAGAGAGAGAGAGATCCCAGAGAGAGAGAGAGATCCCAGAGAGAGAGAGATCCCAGAGAGAGAGAGAGATCCCAGAGAGAGAGAGATCCCAGAGAGAGAGAGAGATCCCAGAGAGAGAGAGATCCCAGAGAGAGAGAGAGAGATCCCAGAGAGAGAGAGATCCCAGAGAGAGAGAGAGATCCCAGAGAGAGAGAGATCCCAGAGAGAGAGAGATCCCAGAGAGAGAGAGATCCCAGAGAGAGAGAGATCCCAGAGAGAGAGAGATCCCAGAGAGAGAGAGAGAGATCCCAGAGAGAGAGAGATCCCAGAGAGAGAGAGAGATCCCAGAGAGAGAGAGATCCCAGAGAGAGAGAGATCCCAGAGAGAGAGAGAGAGATCCCAGAGAGAGAGAGATCCCAGAGAGAGAGAGATCCCAGAGAGAGAGAGATCCCAGAGAGAGAGAGAGAGATCCCAGAGAGAGAGAGATCCCAGAGAGAGAGAGAGATCCCAGAGAGAGAGATCCCAGAGAGAGAGAGATCCCAGAGAGAGAGAGATCCAGAGAGAGAGAGATCCCAGAGAGAGAGAGAGATCCCAGAGAGAGAGAGATCCCAGAGAGAGAGAGAGAGATCCCAGAGAGAGAGAGATCCCAGAGAGAGAGAGATCCCAGAGAGAGAGAGAGAGATCCCAGAGAGAGAGAGATCCCAGAGAGAGAGAGAGATCCCAGAGAGAGAGAGATCCCAGAGAGAGAGAGAGAGATCCCAGAGAGAGAGAGATCCCAGAGAGAGAGAGATCCAGAGAGAGAGAGAGATCCCAGAGAGAGAGAGATCCCAGAGAGAGAGAGAGAGATCCCAGAGAGAGAGAGAGATCGCAGAGAGAGAGAGATCCCAGAGAGAGAGAGATCCCAGAGAGAGAGAGATCCCAGAGAGAGAGAGATCCCAGAGAGAGAGAGAGATCCCAGAGAGAGAGAGATCCCAGAGAGAGAGAGATCCCAGAGAGAGAGAGAGATCCCAGAGAGAGAGAGAGAGATCCCAGAGAGAGAGAGAGAGATCCCAGAGAGAGAGAGAGAGATCTGAGAGAGAGAGAGATCCCAGAGAGAGAGAGATCCCAGAGAGAGAGAGATCCCAGAGAGAGAGAGAGATCCCAGAGAGAGAGAGAGATCCCAGAGAGAGAGAGAGATCCCAGAGAGAGAGAGATCCCAGAGAGAGAGAGATCCCAGAGAGAGAGAGATCCCAGAGAGAGAGAGAGAGATCCGGAGAGAGAGAGATCCCAGAGAGAGAGATCCCAGAGAGAGAGAGATCCCAGAGAGAGAGACATCCCAGAGAGAGAGAGATCCCAGAGAGAGAGAGAGATCCCAGAGAGAGAGAGATCCAGAGAGAGAGACATCCCAGAGAGAGAGAGATCCCAGAGAGAGAGAGAGATCCCAGAGAGAGAGACATCCCAGAGAGAGAGAGATCCCAGAGAGAGAGAGAGATCCCAGAGAGAGAGAGAGATCCCAGAGAGAGAGAGAGATCCCAGAGAGAGAGAGATCCCAGAGAGAGAGAGAGATCCCAGAGAGAGAGAGATCCCAGAGAGAGAGAGAGATCCCAGAGAGAGAGAGAGATCCCAGAGAGAGAGAGAGAGATCCCAGAGAGAGAGAGATCCAGAGAGAGAGAGAGATCCCAGAGAGAGAGAGATCCAGAGAGAGAGAGATCCCAGAGAGAGAGAGAGATCCCAGAGAGAGAGAGATCCCAGAGAGAGAGAGATCCCAGAGAGAGAGAGATCCCAGAGAGAGAGAGAGATCCCAGAGAGAGAGAGATCCCAGAGAGAGAGAGAGAGATCCCAGAGAGAGAGAGATCCCAGAGAGAGAGAGAGATCCCAGAGAGAGAGAGATCCCAGAGAGAGAGAGAGAGAGATCCCAGAGAGAGAGAGATCCCAGAGAGAGAGAGATCCCAGAGAGAGAGAGAGATCCCAGAGAGAGAGAGAGATCCCAGAGAGAGAGAGAGATCCCAGAGAGAGAGAGAGAGATCCCAGAGAGAGAGAGATCCCAGAGAGAGAGAGAGATCCCAGAGAGAGAGAGATCCCAGAGAGAGAGAGAGATCCCAGAGAGAGAGAGAGAGATCCAGAGAGAGAGAGATCCCAGAGAGAGAGAGATCCCAGAGAGAGAGAGAATCCCAGAGAGAGAGAGATCCCAGAGAGAGAGAGATCCCAGAGAGAGAGAGAGATCCCAGAGAGTGAGAGATCCCAGAGAGAGAGAGAGATCCCAGAGAGAGAGAGAGAGATCCCAGAGAGAGAGAGATCCCAGAGAGAGAGAGAGATCCCAGAGAGAGAGAGATCCCAGAGAGAGAGAGAGATCCCAGAGAGAGAGAGATCCCAGAGAGAGAGAGAGAGATCCCAGAGAGAGAGAGAGAGATCCCAGAGAGAGAGAGAATCCCAGAGAGAGAGAGATCCAGAGAGAGAGAGATCCCAGAGAGAGAGAGAGATCCAGAGAGAGAGAGATCCCAGAGAGAGAGAGAGAGATCCCAGAGACGAGAGAGAGAGATCCCAGAGAGAGAGAGAGATCCCAGAGAGAGAGAGATCCCAGAGAGAGAGAGATCCAGAGAGAGAGAGATCCCAGAGAGAGAGAGAGATCCCAGAGAGAGAGAGAGATCCCGAGAGAGAGAGAGATCCCAGAGAGAGAGAGAGATCCCAGAGAGAGAGAGAGATCCCAGAGAGAGAGAGATCCAGAGAGAGAGAGAGAGATCCCAGAGAGAGAGAGAGATCCCAGAGAGAGAGAGATCCCAGAGAGAGAGAGAGATCCCAGAGAGAGAGAGAGATCCCAGAGAGAGAGAGATCCCAGAGAGAGAGAGAGAGATCCCAGAGAGAGAGAGAGATCCCAGAGAGAGAGAGAGATCCCAGAGAGAGAGAGAGATCCCAGAGAGAGAGAGATCCCAGAGAGAGAGAGATCCCAGAGAGAGAGATCCCAGAGAGAGAGAGATCCCAGAGAGAGAGAGAGATCCCAGAGAGAGAGAGAGATCCCAGAGAGAGAGAGATCCCAGAGAGAGAGAGAGATCCCAGAGAGAGAGAGAGATCCCAGAGAGAGAGAGAGATCCCAGAGAGAGAGAGAGATCCCAGAGAGAGAGAGATCCCAGAGAGAGAGAGAGATCCAGAGAGAGAGAGAGATCCCAGAGAGAGAGAGATCCCAGAGAGAGAGAGATCCCAGAGAGAGAGAGATCCCAGAGAGAGAGAGAGAGATCCCAGAGAGAGAGAGAGATCCCAGAGAGAGAGAGATCCCAGAGAGAGAGAGATCCCAGAGAGAGAGAGAGATCCAGAGAGAGAGAGAGATCCCAGAGAGAGAGAGAGATCCCAGAGAGAGAGAGATCCCAGAGAGAGAGAGAGATCCCAGAGAGAGAGAGAGAGATCCCAGAGAGAGAGAGATCCCAGAGAGAGAGAGATCCCAGAGAGAGAGAGAGAGATCCCAGAGAGAGAGAGATCCCAGAGAGAGAGAGAGATCCCAGAGAGAGAGAGAGATCCCAGAGAGAGAGAGATCCCAGAGAGAGAGAGATCCCAGAGAGAGAGAGAGATCCCAGAGAGAGAGAGAGATCCCAGAGAGAGAGAGATCCCAGAGAGAGAGAGATCCCAGAGAGAGAGAGAGAGATCCCAGAGAGAGAGAGATCCCAGAGAGAGAGAGATCCCAGAGAGAGAGAGATCCCAGAGAGAGAGAGATCCCAGAGAGAGAGAGAGAGATCCAGAGAGAGAGAGATCCCAGAGAGAGAGAGATCCCAGAGAGAGAGAGAGATCCCAGAGAGAGAGAGAGATCCCAGAGAGAGAGAGATCCCAGAGAGAGAGAGATCCCAGAGAGAGAGAGATCCCAGAGAGAGAGAGAGAGATCCCAGAGAGAGAGAGATCCCAGAGAGAGAGAGAGATCCCAGAGAGAGAGAGAGATCCCAGAGAGAGAGAGATCCCAGAGAGAGAGAGAGATCCCAGAGAGAGAGAGAGATCCCAGAGAGAGAGAGAGAGAGATCCCAGAGAGAGAGAGATCCCAGAGAGAGAGAGATCCCAGAGAGAGAGAGAGAGATCCCAGAGAGAGAGAGATCCCAGAGAGAGAGAGAGATCCCAGAGAGAGAGAGAGATCCCAGAGAGAGAGAGATCCCAGAGAGAGAGAGATCCCAGAGAGAGAGAGAGATCCCAGAGAGAGAGAGATCCCAGAGAGAGAGAGAGATCCCAGAGAGAGAGAGAGATCCCAGAGAGAGAGAGATCCCAGAGAGAGAGAGAGATCCCAGAGAGAGAGAGATCCCAGAGAGAGAGAGATCCCAGAGAGAGAGAGATCCCAGAGAGAGAGAGATCCCAGAGAGAGAGAGAGATCCCAGAGAGAGAGAGATCCCAGAGAGAGAGAGAGATCCCAGAGAGAGAGAGATCCCAGAGAGAGAGAGATCCCAGAGAGAGAGAGATCCCAGAGAGAGAGAGATCCCAGAGAGAGAGAGATCCCAGAGAGAGAGAGAGATCCCAGAGAGAGAGAGATCCCAGAGAGAGAGAGATCCAGAGAGAGAGAGAGATCCCAGAGAGAGAGAGAGATCCCAGAGAGAGAGAGAGATCCCAGAGAGAGAGAGATCCCAGAGAGAGAGAGATCCCAGAGAGAGAGAGAGATCCCAGAGAGAGAGAGATCCCAGAGAGAGAGAGAGATCCCAGAGAGAGAGAGAGATCCCAGAGAGAGAGAGATCCCAGAGAGAGAGAGATCCCAGAGAGAGAGAGATCCCAGAGAGAGAGAGAGATCCCAGAGAGAGAGAGATCCCAGAGAGAGAGAGAGATCCCAGAGAGAGAGAGAGATCCCAGAGAGAGAGAGATCCCAGAGAGAGAGAGATCCCAGAGAGAGAGAGATCCCAGAGAGAGAGAGAGATCCCAGAGAGAGAGAGAGATCCCAGAGAGAGAGAGATCCAGAGAGAGAGATCCCAGAGAGAGAGAGAGATCCCAGAGAGAGAGAGATCCCAGAGAGAGAGAGATCCCAGAGAGAGAGAGAGATCCCAGAGAGAGAGAGAGATCCCAGAGAGAGAGAGATCCCAGAGAGAGAGAGATCCCAGAGAGAGAGAGATCCCAGAGAGAGAGAGATCCCAGAGAGAGAGAGAGATCCCAGAGAGAGAGAGATCCCAGAGAGAGAGAGAGATCCCAGAGAGAGAGAGAGATCCCAGAGAGAGAGAGATCCCAGAGAGAGAGAGAGATCCCAGAGAGAGAGAGATCCAGAGAGAGAGATCCCAGAGAGAGAGAGATCCCAGAGAGAGAGAGAGATCCCAGAGAGAGAGAGATCCCAGAGAGAGAGAGATCCCAGAGAGAGAGAGAGATCCCAGAGAGAGAGAGATCCCAGAGAGAGAGAGAGATCCCAGAGAGAGAGAGATCCCAGAGAGAGAGAGAGATCCCAGAGAGAGAGAGAGATCCCAGAGAGAGAGAGATCCCAGAGAGAGAGAGAGATCCCAGAGAGAGAGAGAGATCCCAGAGAGAGAGAGAGATCCCAGAGAGAGAGAGATCCCAGAGAGAGAGAGATCCCAGAGAGAGAGAGATCCCAGAGAGAGAGAGAGAGATTCCCAGAGAGAGAGAGATCCCAGAGAGAGAGAGATCCCAGAGAGAGAGAGATCCCAGAGAGAGAGAGAGATCCCAGAGAGAGAGAGATCCCAGAGAGAGAGAGATCCCAGAGAGAGAGAGATCCCAGAGAGAGAGAGATCCCAGAGAGAGAGAGAGATCCCAGAGAGAGAGAGATCCCAGAGAGAGAGAGAGATCCCAGAGAGAGAGAGAGATCCCAGAGAGAGAGAGATCCCAGAGAGAGAGAGATCCCAGAGAGAGAGAGAGATCCCAGAGAGAGAGAGATCCCAGAGAGAGAGAGAGATCCCAGAGAGAGAGAGAGATCCCAGAGAGAGAGAGAGATCCCAGAGAGAGAGAGATCCAGAGAGAGAGAGAGATCCCAGAGAGAGAGAGAGATCCCAGAGAGAGAGAGAGAGATCCCAGAGAGAGAGAGATCCCAGAGAGAGAGAGAGATCCAGAGAGAGAGAGAGATCCCAGAGAGAGAGAGATCCCAGAGAGAGAGAGATCCCAGAGAGAGAGAGAGATCCCAGAGAGAGAGAGAGATCCCAGAGAGAGAG